>NC_084740.1:38226972-38481972 GCF_033978785.1 Entelurus aequoreus
AACAACACTCAGTAAACGTTTGGGAACTGAGGAGACACATTTTTGAAGCTTCTCAGGTGGAATTATTTCCCATTTTTGCTTGATGTACAGCTTAAGTTGTTCAACAGTCCGGGGGTCTCCGTTGTGGTATTTTAGGCTTCATAATGCGCCACACATTTCCAATGGGAGACAGGTCTGGACTACAGGCAGGCCAGTCTAGTACCCGCACTCTTTTACTATGAAGCCACGTTGATGTAACACGTGGCTTGGCATTGTCTTGCTGGAATAAGCAGGGGCGTCCATGGTAACGTTGCTTGGATGGCAACATATGTTGCTCCAAAACCTGTATGTACCTTTCAGCATTAATGGCGCCTTCACAGATGTGTAAGTTACCCATGTCTTGGGCACTAATACACCCCCATACCATCACACATGCTGGCCTTTCAACTTTGCGCCTATAACAATCCGGATGGTTCTTTTCCTCTTTGGTCCGGAGGACACAACGTCCACAGATTCCAAAAACAATTTGAAATGTGGACTCGTCAGACCACAGGACACTTTTCCACTTTGTATCAGTCCATCTTAGATGAGCTCAGGCCCAGCGAAGTCGACAGCGTTTCTGGGTGTTGTTGATAAACGGTTTTCGCCTTGCATGGGAGGGTTTTAACTTGCACTTACAGATGTAGCGACCAACTGTAGTTACTGACAGTGGGTTTCTGAAGTGTTCCTGAGCCCATGTGGTGATATCCTTTACACACTGATGTCGCTTGTTGATGCAGTACAGCCTGAGGGATCGAAGGTCACGGGCTTAGCTGCTTACGTGCAGTGATTTCTCCAGATTCTCTGAACCCTTTGATGATATTACGGAGCTTAGATGGTGAAATCCCTAAATTCCTTGCAATAGCTGGTTGAGAAAGGTTTTTCTTAAACTGTTCAACAATTTGCTCACGCATTTGTTGACAAAGTGTTGACCCTCGCCCCATCCTTGTTTGTGAATGACTGAGCATTTCATGGAATCTACTTTTATACCCAATCATGGCACCCACCTGTTCCCAATTTGCCTGTTCACCTGTGGGATGTTCCAAATAAGTGTTTGATGAGCATTCCTCAACTTTATCAGTATTTATTGCCACCTTTCCCAACTTCTTTGTCACGTGTTGCTGGCATCAAATTCTAAAGTTAATGATTATTTGCACAAAAAAAAAATGTTGTCTTTGTAGCATATTGAACTGAATATGGGTTGAAAATGATTTGGAAATCATTGTATTCCGTTTATATTTACATCTAACACAATTTCCCAACTCATATGGAAACGGAGTTTGTATTTGTTACCTTCTTGAGACTTCTGAAAAATGCCTACCTCTTTAGGACCACCCTCATTCTGATAGAGTTCACCACCAGGGTTGCAAATGAGATCTCTATTTTTTGTTTTTTTGTGATGTGCTTAAGGCCGATGACAAAGGAGTCACGTACCACAGATGGCCCCTGTGCCGCACTCTGGGCAACCCAGCTGTAGAAGCTAACTGTTAATGGCCACTAAAGTCTTGGTACCGTAGTGTATTTGTTCATCCTATGTTCACATGTGGATTGTCTTACGTCAGCACCGGAAGTCATAAAATCAGCTGTTCACCTAGCGTTTTTTTGGAAGGGTGAATAGGGAAGTCTTTCTTTATCTTGTTTTATCATATATTGCTGCTTTTGCACCTGTCAATGCTTACTTTTTGTATGCACATTAAATCAACAAAAAATCCTGACTTTGGAGCAATGTTCACGGACTCTAGTATTTGGCTCTCTATGGTTTTCCGTATTGGGACCATGGTTTCGGTCCTAACTTGTTCACCAGTCCTCATATGGAAGGTACTTTTCCTTGTTGGTGTCTCAAAAAGGGTAGAAATACAAGAACACACACACACACACGCACACACACACTTACACACACACACATACTCATTCGTGTATTTGTTACCTTCTTGAGACCTGAGAAAAATGCCTACCTCTTTAGGACCACCCTTTATAGATGTATAAAGATTTGTATTTACAACATTAATAATATATACATACTATGCAAATATAAAGAAGGGAAACCTTTTGGTTAATTTTTTTTTCCGAATTTTTTGTTTGTAATTGGTTTTTAATCTTGATTATTTACTTCAAGTTATTAAAGTTTGTCACTATATACATATTTAAAAAAAAAAATGTTTTAATAATTTTGGCCAGAGGGGGCGCATTTCAATGTCTTACACACACTTGTTATTACATATGTTGGCCAGAGGGGGAGCACTTCAATTTTTACACACTTGTTATTTCATATGTTGGTCAGAGGGGGAACACTTCAAATTTTTACACATACTTGTTATTTTAAATGTTGGCAAGAGGGAGAGCACTTCCAATTTTTACACACACTTGTTATTACATATGTTGGCCAGAGGGGAAGCACTTCCAATTTTTACACACACTTGTTATTACATATGTTGGCCAGAGGGGAAGCACTTCCATTTTTTTATACACACTTGTTATTTCATATGTTGGCCAGAGGGGGAGCACTTCAAATTTGTACACACACTTGTTATTTCATATGTTGGCCAGAGGGGGAGCACTTCAAATTTGTATACACACTTGTCATTACATATGTCGGCCAGAGGGGGAGCACTTCAAATTTTTAAACACACTTGTTATTTCATATGTTGGCCAGAGGGGAAGCACTTTTAAAAGCGACACACAGTCAATTTGAAAAATCCCTCCTTTTTGGGACCACCCTCATTTTGATAGATTTCACCACCAGGGGTGCAAATGAGACATTCTCTATTAGATGCAATGTTATTAGGACCATGATTTATGTCATCACTTGTTCACACCTCCTCATATGGAAGCTACTTTTTCCTTCTCGATGTCTCAAGAAGGGTAGAAAGACAAGAACACACTCAGGTCCAAAGCGTTCTCTCATTGAGCCTGGCCACCCCGCAGACTCGCGGTCTGTCTGATGGGAAGCGGCTGTGGTCGACCGCGTGCACAAACGCACTTTAGACAAAAACAACCTTTTGAGGTCAGCTGCTGAGAGGCCGCCAGTGAACGTTTCTTTTCGCTTCTTCTTCCTACCGCTGGCCACCCTTCTTCTTCTCAGAGCAGCTGGAGCGCATCGAAGAAGGCTTGGATCAGATCAACTCGGACATGAAGGAAGCGGAGAAGAACCTGACCGACTTGGGCAAGTGCTGCGGCCTGTGTGCCTGTGACAAGTACGTGCACATCCTCCCCTTGTAGGTCTCCGACCAGAAGTCCACAACTTGCAACTTCCCCCCCGCCAGGCTCAAGGCCTTCGAGGAAAGCGGTGCCTACAAGGCGGTTTGGGGCGGGGCGTCCGGACAAGACGGCGTGGTGTGCAATCAGCCGCCGTCGTCTCGGGTGGTGGACGAGCGGGAGCAAATGATCATGAGCGGCGGACACATTCGAAGGTACGGCGACACGTGACGCCAAGGCAGCTGCGCAAACACACGTGACCCCGCCCCCTCCCCCTCCCTTTGTCTAAGGGTGACCAACGACGCCCGCGAGGACGAGATGGAGGACAACCTGGCTCACGCGGGCAGCATCATCAGGAACCTGAAGAGCATGGCGCTGGACATGGGCAGCGAGATCGACACGCAGGACGTCCAGATGGTGCGCATTGACGGGAAGGTGAGCTGTCACGACGACATAACACGGAGCGGCCTCACGCCGCTTCACCGCCTCCACGCTATTGTCAAATAGGAAACTAGAAAAGCTCTTGTAGAGCACATACCCTATCTCTCAAACGTGAAGAAAGTCCTGAATACCATCAAGCCTCTTGTCAGTCATCCCTGAACCGGATCAGCCCCAAAATGTAATCACTTGTTCCTTATTCCATTTCTGACAATTCCTGAAACTTAGGAAAAACTTGCCCATAGCTTTTTGAACTATCTATACCATAGCTTTTTGAACTATCTATAGCGGAAAGAAATAAACAGAGTGAACCCTCTTGTCAGTCATCCATGAATCGGATCAGGCCCAAAATGTACCGGTAGTCACTTGTTTCTTATTCCTTTTCTGACAATTCCTGAAATTTATGAAAATCTGCCCATAGCTTTTTGAACTACTGTATCTATAGCGGAATCAAAGAAACAGAGTGAACCCTCTTGTCAGTCATCCATGAACCGGAGCAGCCCCAAAATGTAATCACTTGTTCCTTATCTCATTTCTGACAATTCTTGAAACTTATAAAAATCTGCCTGTAGCTTTTTAAACTATTTATAGCGGAATGAAAGAAAATGGATTGAACCCTCTTGTCAGTCATCCATGAACCGGATCAGTCCCAAAATGTAATCACTTGTTCCTTATCTCATTTCTGACATTCCTGAAAGTTTGATGAAAATCCGCCGGCATTTTTTTTTGTTATCAAAAGAATTAAATGAAAAAAAACAAAAAACAGTGTGAACACTCTTGTCAGTCCTGTACTGTTCTGTCTCTGTAGGTGGAAGTGGGGGTTGTAAAGTAAACGTAGAAATGATCTACATGAGCCCCAAAATGTAGTCACTTGTTTCTTATTCCATTTCTGACAATTCCTGAAACGTATTAAAAACTTGCCCATAGCTTTTTGAACTATCTATAGCGGAAAAAAAGAAACAGAGTGAACCTTCTTGTCAGTCATCAATGAACCGGATCAGACCCAAAATGTAATCTCTTGTTCCTTATTCCATTTCTTACAATTCCTGAAACTTAGGAAAAACTTGCCCATAGCTTTTTGAACTATCTATAGCGGAAAGAAATAAACAGAGTGAACCCTCTTGTCAGTCATCCATGAATCGGATCAGGCCCAAAATGTAGTCACTTGTTCCTTATTCCATTTCTGACAATTCCTGAAATTTATGAAAATCTGCCCATAGCTTTTTGACCTACTGTATCTATAACGGAATTAAAGAAACAGAGTGAACCCTCTTGTCAGTCATCCATGAACCGGAGCAGCCCCAAAATGTAATCACTTGTTCCTTATCTCATTTCTGACAATTCTTGAAACTTATAAAAATCTGCCTGTAGCTTTTTAAACTATTTATAGCGGAATGAAAGAAAATGGATTGAACCCTCTTGTCAGTCATCCATGAACCGGATCAGTCCCAAAATGTAATCACTTGTTCCTTATCTCATTTCTGACATTCCTGAAAGTTTGATGAAAATCCGCCGGCATTTTTTTTTGTTATCAAAAGAATGAAATGAAAAAAAACAAAAAACAGTGTGAACACTCTTGTCAGTCCTGTACTGTTCTGTCTCTGTAGGTGGAAGTGGGGGTTGTAAAGTAAACGTAGAAATGATCTACATGAGCCCCAAAATGTAGTCACTTGTTTCTTATTCCATTTCTGACAATTCCTGAAACGTATTAAAAACTTGCCCATAGCTTTTTGAACTATCTATAGCGGAAAAAAAGAAACAGAGTGAACCTTCTTGTCAGTCATCAATGAACCGGATCAGACCCAAAATGTAATCTCTTGTTCCTTATTCCATTTCTTACAATTCCTGAAACTTAGGAAAAACTTGCCCATAGCTTTTTGAACTATCTATAGCGGAAAGAAATAAACAGAGTGAACCCTCTTGTCAGTCATCCATGAATCGGATCAGGCCCAAAATGTAGTCACTTGTTCCTTATTCCATTTCTGACAATTCCTGAAATTTATGAAAATCTGCCCATAGCTTTTTGACCTACTGTATCTATAACGGAATTAAAGAAACAGAGTGAACCCTCTTGTCAGTCATCCATGAACCGGAGCAGCCCCAAAATGTAATCACTTGTTCCTTATCTAATTTCTGACAATTCTTGAAACTTATAAAAATCTGCCTATTGCTTTTTGAACTATTTATAGCGGAATGAAAGAAAATGGAGTGAACCCTCTTGTCAGTCATCCATGAACTGGATCAGTCCCAAAATGTAATCACTTGTTCCTTATCTCATTTCTGACATTCCTGAAAATTTGATGAAAATCCGCCGGCATTTTTTTTGTTATCAAAAGAATGAAATGAAAAAAAACAAAAAACAGTGTGAACACTCTTGTCAGTCCTGTACTGTTCTGTCTCTGTAGGTGGAAGTGGGGATTGTAAGGTAAACGTAGAAATTATCTACATGAGCCCCAAAGTGTAATCACTTGTTCCTTATTCCATTTCTGACAATTCCTGAAATTTTTTTAAAAACTTGCCCATAGCTTTTTGAACTATCTATAGCGGAAAAAAGGAAACAGAGTGAACCTTCTTGTCAGTCATCCATGAACCGGATCAGACCCAAAATGTAATCACTTGTTCCTAATTCCATTTCTGACAATTCCTGAAACTTATGAAAAACTTGCCCATAGCTTTTTGAACTATCTATACCGGAAAGAAAGAAACAGAGTGAACCCTCTTGTCAGTCATCCATGAATTGGATCAGCTCCAAAATGTAGTCACTTGTTCCTTATTCCATTTCTGACAATTCCTAAAACTTATGAAAATCTGCCCATAGCTTTTTGAACTATCTATTGCGGAAAGGGAGAAACAGAGTGAACCCTCTTGTCAGTCATTCATGAACCGGATCAGCCCCAAAATGTAATCACTTGTCCCTTATCTCATTTCCGACATTCCTGAAAGTTTGATGAAAATCCGCCTGTATTTTTTTTTTAGTTAACAAAAGAATGAAATTAAAATAAAATAAATAGAGTGAACCCTCTTGTCAGTCATATACTCCTTAGTCTCTGTAGGTAGACGCGGGGATTGTAACGTAAACATAAAAAATATCTAAATCACTTGTTCCTTATTCCATTTCTGACAATTCCTAAAAGTTTGATGAAAATCCGCCAGTATTTTTTTTAGTTATCAAAAGAATAAAATGAAAAACAAAACAAAACAGTGTGAACCCTCTTGTCAGTCATCTACTCTTTTGTCAATGTAGGTGGAGGGGGGATTGTAAAGTAAACGTAGAAATGATCTACATCAGGCCCAAAATGTAATCAATTGTTCCTTATTCCATTTCTGACAATTCTTTCAACTAATGAAAATCTGCCTATCTATTGTTGAATGAAAGAAATTGAGTGAACCCTCTTGTCAGTCATCCACTATCTATCTTTGTCTCTGCGGAACCGCTAGCATAAACACAAATAGAAACGTAAACATAAAGGTAATGTAGTGTAAATTATCCGTATCAGCCCCAAAATGTAATCACTTGTTCCTTATCTAATTTCTGACATTCCTGAAAGTTTGCTGAAAATTCGTCAGTATTTCTTTTTAGTTATCAAAAGAATGAAAAAACAGAGTGAACCCTCTTGACAGTCATCTACTCTTTTGTTTCTGTAGGTGGAGGCGGGGATTGTAACGTAAACGTAAAAATTATCTAGATCAGGCCCAAAGTGTAATTACTTGTTCCTTATTCCATTTCTGACCATTCCTGAAACTTATGAAAATCTGCCCATAGCTTTTTGAACTATCTATAGCGGAATGAAAGAAACGGAGTGAACCCTCTTGTCAGTCATCCACTATCTTTGTCTCTGCAGAACCGCTAGTATAAACAAAAACAGAAACGTTAACATTAGGTAACGTAGTGTAAATGATCCGGGGGAAAAAAAGTGGGACCCCAAAAATTTACTGTAGGACCCCATTTTTATGACTTGATGGGGTCCCTGGGACCCCATTTTGAAAATTCCTAGTGCTGATCAACAGATTGTATTATTCTCCAGTGCAATAACAGTACTGAAATGAAGGCTGAAAGGGCATTAATGGGAGCTTTTTTAAAAAAAGGAAAGAAAAAGTAACTAAATAGTTACTTTTCACAGTAACGCATTACTTTTTGGTGTAAGTAACTGAGTTAGTAACTGAGTTACTTTTGAAATAAAGTAACTAGTAACTGTAACTAGTTACTGGTTTTCAGTAACTAACCCAACACTGTTGGTTAGTAATGACAAAGCGCGTGTCTTGTACCCGCAGATCATTCTCAACAAGTCTCGCATCGACGCCGCCAACCAGAAAGCAAACACCCTCTTGAAGTGCTGAGACGCCGCACCAGGACGTCGCTCAAAAGTAGAAGCCCGCCATTGGTCCAGCTGGCAGGGAGCGGCGTGATTTGACACGAACAATAACACTCACTGAGCTTACAACAAAACAAAACAATGACCTGTTAAAATGGTGGCTGTTTTCTTTACATATTCTATAGGAGATTATATCAAGTAAGTGATCCACCTACATTTTCAACATCCAGACGCCCCAAACCGCATTGATCCATAACCAAAAAGGGCGTTTGCCCCTGTCGGCCACCGTAGCCATTGCAAACAAACATTGGGAAAGAGAGAGAAAAGAAGCACGGCAGTGCCCTCTGCTGGTATACGACGGTATCACGCACAAGACAGACGCCTGTGTTCACCTTGAGAGTGAACTCTGGCGACACCAAGCGGTCACAAAGACAAGCCCAACACAATGATAGCAATGGTACAAAAAAAAGTAAAGAATGTGTTGTGCGCTTGTCGGATAATCCTAATGAGAGTCCAAAATATTAATTACGAAATTAAAAACACAGGCAGGTTGCTAAAAGTATCACATATGAGTTGCACTTGTAAGAATACTTTACATGTTACTTTTAATTTGGGATGTACGTGTTGTGAAGGCAAAATCTCAAAATATAACTCAATAAAATAAATAAAAAACACAGGAATAAGAGGACAATTGTTAAAAATGGAACCATGACAATAACTGTATGGTTAAAGAATGGAAAACACTACCGTATAAATCAGGGGTGTCAAACTAATTTTAGATTGGGGGCCACATGGAGAAAAATCTACTCCCAAGTGGACGGAACTGGTGAAATCACGGTACGACTTCAGATTGTTTTCTTAAAAATAGAACAAGCACATTCTGAAATTGTTCAAATGATAACGTTGTTGGGGTTTTTTATTTTTTGCAATTACCCGTTGCGGTTAATAGTATATATACTTTGTCGTTATTTATATTTTCTGAATAAATTATGTGATAATGTTCATCAGTCAACTCATTGGTGTTCATTTTCAATCTATCAAGATAAAACAATTATATCAAAATCAAGTTACAGGATGTTATTTATGTAGTTTAATAATTTTCCTCGACTGATGTACTAACATCATGTGGCTTATTTTGTGCATACAGTCGCGATCAAAAGTTTACATACAACAGAACTTTCCTCCAGAAGGTCTTATCTTTGTCCATGTGATATCAGATGAAACAAAAATTGACCTGTTTGGCCACAATACCCAGCAATATGTTTAGAGGAGAAAAGGTGAGGCCTTTAATCCCATGAACACCATTCCTACTGTCAAGCATGGTGGTGGTAGTATTATGCTCTGGGCCTGTTATGCTGCCAATGGAACTGGTGCTTTACAGAGAGTAAATGGGACAATGAAAAAGGAGGATTACCTCCAAATTCTTCAGGACAACCTAAAATCATCAGCCCGGACAGGACAATGACCCCAAACACAGGAATGGCTAAATCAGGCTTGAATTAAGGTTTGAGAATGGTCTTCCCAAAGTCCTGACTTAAACGTGTGGACAATGCTGAAGAAACAAGTCTATGTCAGAAAACCAACAAATTTAGCTGAACTGCACTAATTTTGTCAAGAGGAATGGTCAAAAACTCAACCAGAAGCTTGCCAGAAGCTTGTGGATGGCTACCAAAAGCGCCTTATTGCAGTGAAACTTGCCAAGGGACATGTAACCAAATATTAACATTGCTGTATGTATACTTTTGACCCAGCAGATTTGGTCACATTCTCAGTAGACCCATAATAAATTCATAAAAGAACCAAACTTCATGAATGTTTTTTGTGACCAACAAGTATGTGCTCAAATCACTCTATCACAAAAAACAAGAGTTGTAGAAATGATTGGAAACTCAAGACAGCCATGACATTATGTTCATTACAAGTGTACGTAAACTTTTGATCGCGACTGTATGTAGCATCATCTACAAAGATACAAATATTTGCTATTGCGACATCCAGTGGACACATTTAGAACAGCAGTTTCTTTCATTCAAAAATTTCAGGTTAATTCTTATACTTAGCAAACTCATCCCGCGGGCCGGATAAAACCTGTTTGCGGGCCTGATCCGGGCGTACGTTTGACACCCCTGATAAAAAGGCTGTTTTAGACAAGAAACTGAAGAATTAATGAGCTGTTTTGATTTTTTTAATTCCACACACTTGGCGTTCTGAGTGCGTGAGTGTGTTTACTCTGAGAACACTTTTGTTACGTTTCGTTTTATGTATGCACTCCGGGATGCAGAGACGGCAGGCAAGTGCAGAAAAGAATGGTAATGGTAAGATTTTGAGCGTGCTAAGCCTTATAATGTAATAATCATACTAATATTGATAAAGAATTAAATAATGAGAATAATTGATTCAACTACATTGTATTAGTTTTTGTTACGTTAGGCACTCCGGGATACAGAGACGGCAGGCAAGTGCAGAAAATAAGTCTTCTTTACCAGAGAAAGGCAGGTGCACAAATGGAAAAGAGACGTATGAAGTGCAAAGGCACAACGTTGAGGTACAAAGCAAAATAATCCAGTCCCCAAAAGCATCCTGATTGGCAACCAGGGACAGGTGATGGCGCCAGCGCTGAGCTGGCAAATGGAGGGAAAAAGGACGTGGAACAAAAAATAAGAGCGCTGGACAGGAAATCATGCAAAAAAAACAACTAATAATAACTGGCATGTAAGAGGTTTTCGGGTCTTGAATGTACAAAAAAGTACAAAGTGGCCCCGAGAGCCTTCAACTTTTCTGTATGCGGCCCTTGCTGGAAAAAGTTTGGACACCCCTGGGTGAGATCGGTAGGTTGTGAGTTCAAACCCCGGTTGAGTCATACCAAAGCAAGTGGGACCCATTACCTCCCTGCTTGGCACTCAGCATCAAGGGTTGGAATTGGGGGTTAAATCACCAAAAATGATTCCCGGGTGCGGCCACCGCTGCTGCCCACTGCTCCCCTCACCTCCCAGGGGGTGATCAAGGGGATGAGTCAAAATGCAGAGGACAAATTTCGCCACACCTAGTGTGTGTGACAATCATTGGTACTTTAACTTAACTTTAACTAAAGATTATTTGCAAAAAAACAAATATGTTTCTCAGTTGGAACATTAAATATCTTGTCTTTGCGGTCCATCCAATTGAATATAAGTTGAAAAGGATTTGCAAATCATTGTATTCTATTTTTATTTACCATTTATACACAACGTGCCAACTTCACTGGTTTGGGGGTTTTGTAATATACAGCCACAAAAATCGCACCGACTCCAGGCCGGTAGGGGGCGGTCACGCGCCTCTGAGCCCGCGACAAGGAGCAGGAAGAAGAGAGCGGCGGCGAAGAAGAAGAAAACAAACAAACAGGATGGCGGAGCTGGAGCTCGCATCCAGCGTGTGTGACTCAGACGATGCCGCCGAAGCCGCGCCGAGTCCCTGGCCCCACATCCACGCCATCTTTGCCCTGCAGAGCCACAAGAAGAACGTCCATGTGATGCGCTGCCAGTTGTGCCTGCCCAAGCAAGTCTTTATTTCAGCCTACAAGAACTCCACTTCCAACTTGAAGAAACACCTCCAGGTAAAGTGGCCACTTTGGACGCAAACTTTGCGGTGTGTGTGTGTGTGTGTGTGTGTGTGTGTGTGTGTGTGTGTGTGTGTGTGTGTGTGTGTGTGTGTGTGTGTGTGTGTGTGTGTGTGTGTGTGTGTGTGTGTGTGTGTGTGTGTGTGCGCGTGTGTGTGTGTGTGTGTGTGTGTGTGTGTGTGTGTGTGCGTGTGTGCGTAACGTGGACCGGCAAAGAAGGCAACGTGGAAGACACAATAGGAACATTGTGTTTCCAAGAAGAATGCACAGCCACAGTGCATGTTATTATCCTGGTTGCTATCATTTTATAAGGCATAACGCATCATCTATTTCAGTGGTTCTCAAACTTTTTCCACCAACTACCACCTCAGAAAACACTTGGCTCTCCCAAGTACCACCATCATGACCCATACTGCCTTCTGGTCAGGAGAGAACACACAGAAGCTCATACAAATAATAACAGAAGAAATGAACAAATTAAAAGGATGGTTTGACAAAAACAGACTATCCTTGAATCTCAGTAAAACTAAAAATAATGCTTGTCGGTAACAGTAGAAAATAGCATCATACACGAATACAAATAGACGGAGTAGACATTGAAAGGGTAAAAGAAACCAGATTTTTGGGAGCATTAAAGGCCTACTGAAAGCCACTACTACCGACCACGCAGTCTGATAGTTTATATATCAATGATGAAATCTTAACATTGCAACACATGACAATACGGCCGGGTTAACTTATAAGGTGCAATTTTAAATTTCCCGGTAAACTTCCGGTTGAAAACGCCTTTGGATGATGACGTATGCGCGTGACGTAGCCAGTGAAACAGAAGTATCGGTACCCCATTGAAGCCAATACGAAATAGCTCTGTTTTCATCTCATTATTCCACAGTATTCTGGACATCTGTGTTGGTGAATCTGTTGCAATTTGTTCATTGCATTATGGAGAAAGAAGCTGAGCAAGCAAAGAAGAAAGTTGTCGGTGCAAAGCGGAGTATTTTGCGAGGGGGGTCAGCAACACGACACAGCCGGTGTTTCATTGTTTACATTCCCGAAAGATGCAGTCAAGATCGAAGAACTCGGACAACAGAGACTCTTACCAGGAGAACTTTGACTTCGATACACAGACGCCTGTAGAGAACTGGGACAACACAGACTCTTACCAGGATTACTTTGATTTGGATACACAGACGCAGACGTGCTACCGTGAGTACGCAGCTGCGCTTCCAAACATTTGATCGCTTGCCCGTACGTTCGTGTCACGTACGTAACTTTGGGTAAATATATAAGCTTTATGAACCTTGGGTTAGGTGAACGGTCCTTTGGGCTGAGTGATTGTGTGTGTTGTGCAGGTGTTTGAATTGTATTGGCGGGTTATATGGACGGGAGCTAGGAGCTAGCATAACAAACACCTAGGTGTTTGTTATGCGGGATTAATTTGTGGCATATTAAATATAAGCCTGGTTGTGTTGTGGCTAATAGAGTATATATATGTCTTGTGTTTATTTACTGTTGTAGTCATTCCCAGCTGAATATCAGGTCCCATCCGCCTCTCACAGCATTTTCCCTATCTGAATCGCTTCCACTCCCCACTAGTCCTTCACTTGCACTTTCCTCATCCACAAATCTTTCATCCTCGCTCAAATTAATGGGGAAATCGTCGCTTTCTCCGTCCGAATCGCTCTCACTTCTGGCCGCCATCACTGTAAACAATAGCGAACTTTGCGGAAATGTTCAACTGACTACGTCACGCTACTTCCGGTAGGGGCAAGGCTTTTTTTTGTCAGATACCAAAAGTTGCGATCTTTATCGTCGTCGTTCTCTACTAAATCCTTTCAGCAAAAATATGGCAATATTGCAAAATGATCAAGTATGACACATAGAAAAGATCTGCTATCCCCGTTTAAATAAAAAAATGTAATTTCAGTAGGCCTTTAATAGATGATAAAATGAACCGGAAATCTCATATACAAAATTTACAACATAAGGTGGCAAGGAACATTTCAATAATGAACAAAGCAAAATACGTCCTGGGCCAAAAATCACTTCATATTCTCTACTGCTCGCTAGTGTTACCATATCTGAGGTATTGTGCAGAAATATGGGGAAATAACTACAAATGTGCGCTTCATTCGTTAACCGTGTTACAAAAAAGATCAATTAGACTGATACATAATGTTGGATACAGAGAACATACAAACCCTTTATTTATCCATCCATCCATCTTCTTCCGCTTATCCGAGGTCGGGTCGCGGGGGCAGCAGCTTAAGCAGGGAAGCCCAGACTTCCCTCTCCCCAGCCACTTTGTCCAGCTCCTCCCGGGGGATCCCGAGGCGTTCCCAGGCCAGCCGGGAGACATAGTGTTCCCAACGTGTCCTGGGTCTTCCCCGTGGCCTCCTACCGGTCGGACGTGTCCTAAACACCTCCCTAGGGAGGCGTTCGGGTGGCATCCTGACCAGATGCCCGAACCACCTCATCTGGCTCCTCTTGATGTGGAGGAGCAGCGGCTTTACTTTGAGCTCCCCCCGGATGGCAGAGCTTCTCACCCTATCTCTAAGGGAGAGCCCCGCCACCCGGCGGAGGAAACTCATTTCGGCCGCTTGTACCCGTGATCTTGTCCTTTCGGTCATAACCCAAAGCTCATGACCATAGGTGAGGATGGGAACGTAGATCGACCGGTAAATTGAGAGCTTTGCCTTCCGGCTCAGCTCCTTCTTCACCACAACGGATCGATACAGCGTCCGCATTACTGAAGACGCCGCACCGATCCGCCTGTCGATCTCACGATCCACTCTTCCCTCACTCGTGAACAAGACTCCGAGGTACTTGAACTCCTCCACTTGGGGCAGGGTCTCCTCCGCAACCCGGAGATGGCACTCCACCCTTTTCCGGGCGAGAACCATGGATTCGGACTTGGAGGTGCTGATCCTCATCCCAGTCGCTTCACACTCAGCTGCGAACCGATCCAGCGAGAGCTGAAGATCCTGGCCAGATGAAGCCATCAGGACCACATCATCTGCAAAAAGCAGAGACCTAATCCTGCAGCCACCAAACCAGATCCCCTCAACGCCTTGACTGCGCCTAGAAATTCTGTCCATAAAAGTTATGAACAGAATCGGTGACAAAGGGCAGCCTTGGCGGAGTCCAACTCTCACTGGAAACGTGTCCGACTTACTGCCGGCAATGCGGACCAAACTCTGGCACTGATCATACAGGGAGCGGACTGCCACAATCAGACAGTCCGATACCCCATACTTTCTGAGCACTCCCCACAGGACTTCCCGAGGGACACGGTCGAATGCCTTCTCCAAGTCCACAAAACACATGTAGACTGGTTGGGCAAACTCCCATGCACCCTCAAGGACCCTGCCGAGAGTATAGAGCTAGTCCACAGTTCCACGACCAGGACGAAAACCACACTGTTCCTCCTGAATCCGAGGTTCGACTATCCGGCGTAGCCTCCTCTCCAGCACATCTGAATAGACCTTACCGGGAAGGCTGAGGAGTGTGATCCCACGATAGTTAGAACAAACCCTCCGGTTCCCCTTCTTAAAGAGAGGAACCACCACCCCGGTCCGCCAATCCAGAGGTACCGCCCCCGATGTCCACGCGATGCTGCAGAGTCTTGTCAACCCTTTATTTATTGAGTCAAAAATATTGAAGTTCGGTGACTTGGTAAAATTGCAAACAGCTAAAATGATGTACAAAGCAAAATATAACCTGTGCTTACAAAGTACAAAGAAGAAGAATTATGAGAAACACTTTCAACCTTATTGAAAATAAGATATTCTTCATCTCAGTATGTTTATCATGACTGACTTAATTATCCATTACAAGAACTGCTGTATTAATCATTCCCGGATGTCATTGTGCTGCAAAAAGAAGTCAGTAAATAAACTTATATATTTGTAAACGCTCTGAAGTGGGAAAGGGGTAGGATTAAATAAGCTTTGCTTCTTCCTACTCCTTTTCGGACATGATGTAAAGTGAAATGATATGAAATTGTGTGATGTATTACGCTGTAAGTGTGTTCATGTTCGAAATAAACTAAAGAAAAAAATACAGTAGCGTAGTAGGCCAGAGTATTCATTAAAAACAAAGGAGATATTTTATTTAACAAGTATATGTAATAACATTACACACAGTTTGAACAGTAACACTGTGTTTCAACAGTAACCGTAGAAGGGAAAGTCAAACACAAATACAAACAGACGGAGTAGACATTGAAAGGGTAAAAGAAAACACATTTTTGAGTGTAATAATAGATGATAAAATGAACTGGAAATCTCATGTAAAAAATATGACAAAGAAATCTTTGTTAAAAAAAAAAAATCACGTCATATTTGATTCTTAATCGATTCATGATTTTTTTTTTGGAATCGATTTAAAGAATGTGTTTTAAAAAAAGATAAAGAATACATTTTTGGATGAAGAACATTAAACAACTATTATTGATATTATTATTATTGATACTCTTGCTTTTATACATTTTTGGTTCCCCTTTTATTTTATTATTTACTAACTTTTGTTTTTTTAAATATATGTGACTATAAATGTATAATAGCCTTGTTACACGATTTGCATAGGCAACTATTTTTGATTATATTTTTTACTAACAAATTGATGGATAACTTGCTTTGAAGACAAGCAGATATTAATGTTGAAGTGTTTATTTTTTGACAACCAAAAAAAATTGCTTTAAACGTGACACCCCTGAGTGCACGATCAGATATAATTAAAGTGTAAAACGTGTGCAATCGCATGAAGTACATGTCGCTGTTAATTGTCAAAAAAACAAAAACATTTAGCCAGACATGCCTTTATTATTTCAAGCTTTTCACAGGCCACATAAAATAAGGAAGTGAAGCGCATAAAATGAAAGTGATGTGACAGACTACATAAAGTGATATTGTGGACCACATTAAATAATGTGACAGACCACATAAAATGATGGGGTGGGCCACATAAAATAATGTGACTGACCACATTAAATAATGTGACAGACCACATAAAATGATGGGGTGGACCACATTAAATAATGTGACAGACCACATAAAATGATGGGGTGGGCCACATTAAATAATGTGACAGACCACATTAAATAATGTGACAGACCACATAAAATGATGTGCCGGGCAATATTAAATATTGTGACAGACCAGTTGGATGAACCATCAACATACAGGTTAACGGGCATATATTTACCCCGTTAGCCTGTATGTCGATGTGTCATTGACCGGGCAAGCATGCTAAGCATTTATTGCACGAACAAACTACCTTTGTTCCTTTTACTTGTTTTACGTAATAGACTTCTTATTATCATACTGTACATTCTGTGTCTATTTTTTTGTGTATTGATTTATTATACAACGGTGTCTTGACATACAAGTTTAATTTGTTTTGTGACGTAGCTCGTAACTCAAAATACTCATACCTTAAGTTTGTCAAATTAGTCCGCCACCAAAAAAACAGCACTGTTCGTATGTAACATGCTTTTTCATCAGAGAAACGGACTTCTACAGAACAAATATTGTATAAAAAACAAAACAATAGAATGCAGTACAAATCAATCAATCAATCAATCAATGTTTATTTATATAGCCCTAAATCACAAGTGTCTCAAAGGGCTGTACAAGCCACAACGAAATGACTACAGTAGTTTAATGAAGTAGTGCATTATACATTGTACAGCATTTACCTTGGTGAGTGGACTTCTACTGTACAGTATTGTGAGTTATTATGTAGAAATATGGAGAAATAGCTACAAAAGTACACTTCATTCATTAACCTTGGTTCAAAAGAGGATAATACATGATTTTGGATATTGAGAGCACACAAAATATTGTAAATCAAAAGATTTAGTGCAATTTTAAACAGCTAAAGCTATACACAAAGCAAACCCAAGAATGTACAACTATATATTGTATGCACGCACAGCACTTAAAACCTTTAGAATATCAGTATGTGGAATTAATTTATGGAGTGTGTTAAGCAAAAAAGACAAACAATGTACTAATATGATCCACTTTAATGAAACTATTCAAACTCAGTGTTTACAAAGTTCAAAGAAGAATCCTGATAAACATCTTGAACCTTATTGAAAATAAGATAATCCTATTCACCTCACTATGTGAACCATAACTTCACTCAGGGGTGTCAAACTCCTTTATAGTGAGGGCCATATCGCAATTATGGGTGCCGCTTGCAACAGCAAATATTTAGGAGTTTAAAATGTTTATTAGATAATTGTGTATTTATTTTTTATCACCAAAAAATGTGTGGAATATCTTGTTGCATGCACAGATAATATTAAACTTTTGAAGATATGGAGTAGAGGCGCTAAAACAATTGTGATTTTTATTTATTTGATTCTGTATCGATTCATGATTATTTTTTTAATCGATTTAAATATTGTGTTTTAAAAAACATTTTTTTCAAAGAATAAATTTTTGGATTATTATTGATATTATTATTATTATTGATACTCTTGCTTTTATACATTTTTGGTTTTCCCTTTATGTTATTATTTACAAACTTTTTGTTTTTTTGTCAACTGGTCTATCTTAAGTATTGTAAGGCTGGGATTGAAAGTGAAAGTGAAAGTTGTTTTTTTTTTGTCTGTCAAACTTAAAAGAACAAACACATTTAGCCAGAAAATACTTTGTCGCACATTATTTTCACACAAAATGAAGCGATCTTGTGTTTGACACCTGTGACGTAACTATTTTTTTTCTCATGAGAACTGCTGTATTTATTATTCATTGATTTAAAAGTTTGTCGCAAAACCAGAACAGGAAGTGAACAAATGTGTTAGTAATTGCTCTGAAATGGAAAAGTAGTGTAGTATTAAACAAGCCCTGCTTCTTCCTACTCATTTTTGGACAAGTAGAATTGTGCAACTGTAAACAAAACACGCAATGTACTTTAAATATGACTTTGTTAGGCATGTTCCAGAGATATTGTTATACAAACCCCGTTTCCATATGAGTTGGGAAATTGTCTTAGATGTAAATATAAACGGAATACAATGATTTGCAAATCATTTTCAACCCATATTCAGTTGAATATGCTACACAGACAACATATTTGATGTTCAAACTGATAAACTTTTTTTTTTTTGCAAATAATCATTAACTTTAGAATTTGATGCCAGCAACACGTGACAAAGAAGTTGGGAAAGGTGGCAATAAATACTGATAGTTGAGGAATGCTCATCAAACACTTATTTGGAACATCCCACAGGTGAACAGGCAAATTGGGAACAGGTGGGTGCCATGATTGGGTATAAAAGTAGATTCCATGAAATGCTCAGTCATTCACAAACAAGGATGGGGCGAGGGTCACCACTTTGTCGACAAATGCGTGAGCAAATTGTTGAACAGTTTAAGAAAAACCTTTCTCACCCAGCTATTGCAAGGAATTTAGGGATTTCACTATCTACGGTCCGTAATATCATCAAAGGGTTCAGAGAATCTGGAGAAATCACTGCACGTAAGCAGCTAAGCCTGTGACCTTCGATCCCTCAGGCTGTACTGCATCAACAAGCGACATCAGTGTGTAAAGGATATCACCACATGGGCACAGGAACACTTCAGAAACCCACTGTCAGTAACTACAGTTGGTCGCTACATCTGTAAGTGCAAGTTAAAACTCTCCTATGCAAGGCGAAAACCGTTTATCAACAACACCCAGAAACGCTGTCGGCTTCGCTGGGCCTGAGCTCATCTAAGATGGACTGATACAAAGTGGAAAGGTGTTCTGTGGTCTGACAAGTCCACATTTCAAATTGTTTTTGGAAACTGTGGACGTCGTGTCCTCCGGACCAAAGAGGAAAAGAACCATCCAGATTGTTATAGGCGCAAAGTTGAAAAGCCAGCATGTGTGATGGTATGGGGGTGTATTAGTGCCCAAGACATGGGTAACTTACACATCTGTGAAGGCGCCATTAATGCTGAAAGGTACATACGGGTTTTGGAGCAACATATGTTGCCATCCAAGTAACGTTACCATGGACGCCCCTGCTTATTTCAGCAAGACAATGCCAAGCCACGTGTTACATCAACGTGGCTTCGTAGTAAAAGAGTGCGGGTACTAGACTGGCCTGCCTGTAATCCAGACCTGTCTCCCATTGAAAATGTGTGGCGCGCATTATGAAGCCTAAAATAGCACAACGGAGACCCCCGGACTGTTGAACAACTTAAGCTGTACATCAAGCAAGAATGGGAAATAATTCCACCTGAGAAGCTTCAAAAATGTGTCTCCTCAGTTCCCAAACGTTTACTGAGTGTTGTTAAATGGAAAGGTCATGTAACACAGTGGTAAACATGCCCTTTCCCAACTACTTTGGCACGTGTTGCAGCCATGAAATTCGAAGTTAATTATTATTTGCAAAAAAATAAAATAAAGTTTATGAGTTTGAACATCAAATATCTTGTCTTTGTAGTGCATTCAATTGAACATGGGTTGAAAAGGATTTGCAAATCATTGTATTCCGTTTATATTTACATCTAACACAATTTCCCAACTCATATGGAAACGGGGTTTGTACATAAACATCTGCTTGGATGGATAAACTTTATTGATATTTTGTTTTTTCTGTCAACAGAGGATTCACCCCGACGACGTGAGCAGGTATACTTACTTAATCGAGTCCCACAGGAGGAAAAAGTTCTGCTCTGAGGAACCTCCCAAGAAAATTACAAAGGTCACCATTGTTGCATACCAAGTAAATAAAATGTGTAGTTTTAAACATTACTAATAAAAAAAAGGTGGGCTACTAAACTGCAAAAAGAACAATAAATCAGAACTTGAGTAGGTTTGTCATTAAATCATTTTGCTTGATATTTCCCAAAAGTTACTGCACTCTTATTGCCGGCTTGTTTGCCCCCTCGGCGCGTTACCGTGCGCGCTCGATCACTTTGCGCACGAATGTTGCGCGCTCCGGCCAGAAGACGGCGGTGTTACGCGCACGGAGTCTGCGCAGTCGCGTTTCTTCTCGACACTGCGAAATCCACCGGAACGCAGCGCAGGAAGGAGGGCCCGAGCACGTCGCCATTTTGCGGGTAAAAAACATTTCACATTTTGCGGCGGGATAGCGCGCACGCACGCGAGCGCACTGTGCGTGTTGGCGTTAGCACCGCGGCTAACAAAAGAAGCTAGCTGGCGTCTCCGCGCTCGCCCCGGCCGGCGCGGCCACGCAACACGGGTGTACTCGCCCACGCGCGCGTGCGGGCTATCGCTGGCGTGTTTGCGGTGACGGTTCGATGCTCGCGACGACGTGACTATGGCGACTTTAGGCGTTTGTACCGAGCGATAAAGCTGCTGTTTGGGAGCCCACAAAGGCACGGCAGGGACACCGGTGATTGGCCGAGACGGACCACGTGACCGGACATCGTTTGACTTCATCTGTATTGTAACTCAACGTTAACTCCGCGTCGAATTAATTTACCAACAGAACGATTTCTGTCAAGCGTGTATTAATTTAACTATATTAGTGGCCGCATTACTGCGGGTTTTCAATTACGTCCACATTATGTGTGTTTGTATGAGTGCAGTGGCAAAAGTCTTGATTGAACTAATATAGTGATGTGCAATACCACCGATTTTCTTTCCGATCCGATACCAAGTAAAAGTGAGGCGGGTTTCGATGCCGAAATTTGTGCGAAAATATCTAACGTGTCTGCAAAAATTTCATTTCATTTTTTATTTATCTCCTTCATTGATGTGCATCTTTGATCAATAGACAACTAAACTCACATTTACACACCAATGCCTGAGAAGGAACAGGATGAAGAAAATCTTATATTTTCCTGCCCCCTTCAACATAATACTAGGGCTGCAACAACTTATCGATTAAAATCGATTATAAAAATAGTAGGGATGTCCAATAATGACTTTTTGCCGATATTCCGATATTGTCCGACTCTTAATTACCGATAGCGATATCAACCAATACTGATATATACAGTCGTGGAATTAACACATTATGCCTAATTTGGACAACCAGGTATGGTGAAGATAAGGTCCTTTTTAAAAAAATTAATAAAATAAGATAAATTAAAAACATTTTCTTGTATAAAAAAGAAAGTAAAAAATACAAAAACAGTTACATAGAAACTAGTAATTAATGAAAATGAGTAAAATTAACTGTTAAAGGTTAGTACTATTAGTGGACCAGCAGCACGCACAATCATGTGTGCTTACGGACTGTATCCCTTGCAGACTGTATTGATATATATTGATGTATAATGTAGGAACCAGAATATTAACAGAAAGAAACAACCCTTTTGTGTGAATGACTGTGAATGGGGGAGGGAGGTTTTTTTGGGTTGGTGCACTAATTGTAAGTGTATCTTGTTTTTTTTATGTTGATTTAATAAAAAATAAAAATAATAAAAACAGATACCGATAATTAAAAAAACGATACCGATAATTTCCGATATTACATTTTAAAACATTTATCATCTCTAAAAAATAGTTGGCGATTAATTTAGTCATCGATTCGTTGGATCTATGCTATGCGCATGCGCAGAAGCTACTTTTTTGTTTTTATTTAAATTAGATTTTTTATAAACCTTTATTTATAAACTGCAACATTTACAAACAGCTGAGAAACAATAGTCAAAATAAGTATGGTGCCAGTATTCTGTTTTTTCTTCTTCAATAAAATACTGGAAAGGATAGAAATGTAGTTCGTCTCTTTTATCCGATTATTAATCGAAGTAATAATCGACAGATTAATCGATTATCAAATTAGTTGTTAGTTGCAGCCCTACATAATACGTAGTCTTACTTAATGGATAGCATACAAACCAAACAAATACATCCAAATATAATGCAAATAAACACAAAAAAAACCACAAGTGCAAAACTTCATGAAGTACAAACCGAACAAAAAAAAGTAATGTACATCTCACGGGATTATACAAAACAAATACAAAACCAGACAATAAAATAAGTAAAATAATAAACATAAAGCAAAATGTAAACACTTATGGCTGTCCATATGATATTATTGTTCTGTCTTTATATATCAATTGGAATATATTTTTACAGTCTTTTATCTCATTAAGTGTTGTATTTTCAAGTATTAACATATTTATATTAAAAAAACAACAGTAAAATGTAAGAAAAAAGCAATAATTCAGAATGTAATGAGAAAAAGTTGATATTGTTAAACTAGTAATTGATAATAATGCACTTTGTCACCTATGACATTATTTATATCATAATATGATTTTAGCATTCTTTTTTAATTTAAATAATATCAAAAAAAGACCCCTCCATACTTGACTTTTCAGTATACGGCCCTTGGTAGAAAAAGTTTAGATACCGCTGAGCTAAAATATTAGAAGCTCTCAAAAAAATACATTATACTTAAAATATAAAGGAAGTTTAGTTAGTTAATAAAAAATATACTAAATTATTAATTAATTACAAAAATTACAACAACCACAATAAACACTTTCAAAGTGTACCTGAATATGTTTTTTTTGTACAGGCAGAAATTTTGACACATTAGGTTATGCAGTTAAACAATCATATTATCATTTTTTTATTCTACTCTTACATTTGACAAAACAATAGTAAAAATGTAATGAATAAAAAAAAGAGCAAAAAATAGGTATGTAATGAGAAAAAGTTTAAATATTATATCCAATAATAAAAAATATACTTAGTCACCCATAATACTGACACAATATTGTTTTTAGCATTTTATTAAAATAAAAAACTATCAATATGGATGGCCCCCGCACACTTTTAACTTTTCAGTTTGGGCACCACTGAAGTATCAAAAGCAGCAATATTTTGATTTGAGGATCGATATTAGAGGGTAAAGATCTGGTATCGATATTCCAGTATCGACCCGCACATCTCTACTGTAAGAGTGCATTCACACTTTTCATTCTTAGCCCGATTACAACAAATTCTGTTTGTTCTGCTAGTACAGTTTGTTTGGTCAAGTGTGAACATAATCCGGGCCGTGGCTAAATTGGGGCCCTATGTAGAATTTTATTTTGAAGCCCCTCCCATTACAAGATTTTGTCACACTATTTTATTTATGTAAAACAATTTATGTATTTTTTAATCAAACTTGAATTTGAATTGGTGCACATTTTGTACTAAACTAAATCAATTGTTAAATAATTTTTTTGGGTGCAAAATAATAATGAAAAAACCAACTAAAACAAAACTGCATGTCTTTCTTACACATCGCCGGCTAGGATTTGATCTCAGTACTACTGCCAATTAGTCCAGCACAAACGCTGCACGTCATGGCGGACAACGAGAGTGGTCTGGGAAATTTGCCAGTACAATGGAACCTCCATTTACGAACTTAATTGGTTCTTCAACCTCGTTGGTGAATCGAACCAAAGAAATCATATAGTGAAGTTCCTTCTCTATAAGAAACAATGTAAACATTAATAATTGGTTCCCTATTTTAGTAAAAGAAGATTTAAAGACACTATAATGTATATATACTTACATATTGTGTGTGTGTATGTATATATATATTATATATTTATATATATATATATATTATATATGCACATACATATTTATATATATATAATATTTTTATTATCAAAATACCACAACAACAATCGCAAGCTTTACTGTCAATGCACACACACAAAAGTCCCTTTGGCGCTCTCAAAAACGTTAACAACAATGTTGCTTTAATAATAATAAAAAACATTTAAAAAGTAAAATAATTTTGACTTTGCTGTCAGTAAATGGCAGACGACGTGTCGTCACGAGGCGTAGAAGGGAGGGCAGGCAGAGAGAGGAGGGCGTGGAGAGTTTAAGTCCTCAGCAAATCCCTCATTCTCTCCAGGCTGGTGTGTAGGCCTTTTTGGACTCGTTTTGAGTAAGCAAACTAGACACAAATGGCGAGAGAAGAAATGCTGACGCACTGAGAAGTAGCGACCAAGGGATGGACTGCGTAAACAGGATGTGACAAAATTGCAGCGCACTGTACTGCACAGGAAGTGACGTCATCAAAATGGCAGCGGCACACAAAATAAATGAATGAAGCGTTTGTACACTGAGGCATTTTTTGTGCCATCTAAATAATTGTGAACCGAAAAGTTTGCAAATGGAGGGCTACTTAATCGAGGTTCCTCTGTAAATTGTTATCAGTAACGGCGCAGGATAAGGTGAGAAATAGAATAGAATAAAATATTATTGGAATAGGGACAATACAGTTCAACATAGTGCCAAAACAATTAATGTTGTACAGAGAGTTTATAGCTATTGCTAATTACCAACTCTTGTCCCCAGCTGGGCTTCTGAATAAGTAAGATACTCTTACACGCCATACAACAACCAATATAATACACAAAATACAGGGTAACACCTTACAAAACAATTACAACCAGGGCTAAGTTATGTGTAAAGCTTTGTTTTTTTCCCTTTAGCCAACACTTAATGTTTGTTGTGAACAGATTAATATCAAAGATTACTTTGATTTGAATACGTTTGTGGTGAAGTTTCATATAGAGCGCCCGGTCATTCGTTAATTTACATTTTACATGTGCCTATTGATGCAAAACGGGGCCGTACACATATCGCATGATCTGCGACTAGGTATGATATCACCACATGTTGAGCGTTACCAGTCAATGGTTAGCAAAACTCAACAGAAAGTTAAAAAAAAACCAAATGATAATTTAGTAAACGTACTTGAAGCTTTTCAGCAAAGGTGTTGTTGTTCATTATAGTTCGGTGAAGTCGAGGCGTCTCCGGGCTCTGACCTTTTGACATCTAAAAATTCAGCCGCAGAAACATAAGTCAAACGATTGCATGCGACTCGGAAGACGTCATAAACGCGAGAGTTTCGTCGGACAATCCACACGTCTCATACACAAGCTTAATTAGGTGAGTACCGTTTGGTCCGATGACAAAAGTACAACTAACCTAACAGCATGAAAATTACCGCCAAGTTATTTATTTTGCTAGCGGACTACAAGTGTGAAAGCACATGAAGGTACTACTTTCTACTTTCTCCACCAGACTACAGTTGTCATTCCTACTTGGGACTATAAAGCGAGGTCTAGGGATGTAACGATATGAACATTTAATATCACAGTTTTTGTGACCAAAATGAGCACTGTTATGACAATCATCTCGCTATTGTTGAGTGTGCTCAAATTAAACCAAGTTTTGTTTAAAAAACATTTAATAAAATAGACACATACATACATGATATTAACATTAGACATTTTGTTGTGTTTAATGTTTAAATCACAGGTGTCAAATTATGTCAACTTTTTTTATCTGGCCTGCCAAAGCCTAAAAATAATATTTGTCAATAAAGTACATGATCTTTTCTTCCTAAATCTATTTGTTCTTTCCATTTTGGCAGAAGAAGACACATGTACTGCATGCAACAAATGTTATATTATCATACATTCCAAAAATTATATTTTTGTTGAAATGAAAATGGACAGCGTGACTCGTGATTTCAAAGCAAGTTGTTCATCAAGTTGTACAATGATTGTACGATAATATTTTACTATAAAAAAAAACTAGTAGGTCAGTCAGCAGAATAACTGGTACCATTTTTTTCATTTACCGTAATAGACCGTAAAAACAACTGTAGATTTTACCGTGAAAAATGGTGGTCCGTTTTCCCATTCATAGTAATATGCTGTAAAAACCATCGTCAATTGTACGGTAAAATTCTGCCATCTGAGCTATCATTTGATTTACTGTAAAATCTATGGAAATTTTTTTACAGTGTAGATCCTTGTTTCTTAACCATAGGGCACAATAGTAAAGCGCCGCCTAAAAATAGCTGTTTCTCAGTTGTGGTCCATACGGGCCACAGCGGTACTCGGTTGTAAAACACTTTTCCACCACTTGTGGCAGTAATGACAATATCAAACAAACAGAAGAAGTCTGAAGCTAAAGTCATAGAGAAGTTTCTTGAGCCCAAAGATTATTACGGAAGTGGTGATGCTGTATCTTTATTTTCACTTTTCAGTTTAATTATTAATTTAGCTTATTTATTTTAGCACAACATTTCAAGTAATTGTAATTTTTGTAAGTTATTAATAAGTCCCTTCTTATGCAGAATATTTGGTTAGTGTTCATTTTTTAGAATTTTTTTTCTAACCAGCCTGACCTAAGATTTAAGGTTTATTTGTTAAATAAATAACAATCTTTGTGATTAACACATGCTTCCCTATAATTTGACAAGGTTGTAAACTGTAAGTAGGTTATTGAATACAATTAAAATCAAGAGAAAGATTACTAAATCAGTGTTAGTATTTGAGTGGGCCCCGGGCCCCTCTGTAGTGGAAAAGTTGGGCCTCGAGGTCAAAAAGGTTAAGGTGTAGATAAGACAAATATATCTAATCAAATGCATCGACAATTGTGCAACAAATGTCATGCAGCGAATTCTAATACATTTATATTAGGGCTGGGCGATATATTGAGTTTGTAAGATATATCGATATATTTTTAAACAAGATATGAATTAAGAAAATCTCATATCGATATATTTCATTTCACGTTAAAATGACCAAACACCGCTTATTTGTTGTGTTCCTTATTCTCCCCCGCTCCTCCTCCATGGCCTACTGAACCCCTCCCCTTCCTCCTTCCATGACTCGCTTACAGTATAACAACATCCATGATTGGTTGGTTGTTTACTATGACGAGTCACGATTGGTTAGGGACAGGCCAATCAGAGGCAAGATAGGGCGGGTCATCAAACCAGGAAGGGAAATCACAAAGAGCTTGCCTGCAAATGTATTTTTTTATCCGAGTTTGACACATTTTGTATTATTTGCACAGCTATGTTATTTATTTTACGTAGAAATAATATTTTTATATTTTATTTATGTTATGTAATTCTGTGCTACTTAAACAGTTTCTTTTCTGTGCTGTTAATACTAGGAGTGTAACGGTACACAAAAATTTTGGTTCGGTACGTACCTTGGTTTAGAGGTCACGGTTCGGTTCATTTTCCGTACAGTAAGAAAACAACAAAATATAAATTTTGGGGTTATTTATTTACCAAATTTGCAAAATCTTCCACCTAAAATATTTTTCTTAGTGGAATATTTGATGTGAAGTAATGGGAACCTTGGATAGGTCAATAATTCATAATAACAATGATTTTGATTTAATATTATGTTTTGAGCAATGACAGTTTAAAAAAACAAAAACCGCTCTGTTTTATTAGTCAACATTGCAACTTTTTCTAAATTACATTTAACCTTTAAGCTTTTTTATTTCACTTTTGTTATGTTTTTGTTTATTTTAACAGTATTTTTAGAATGTGCCGTGGGCCTTTAAAACATTAGCTGTGGGCCGCACTTTTGACACCCTTGCTATAGATATTAAAAAATTAAATGTGATAAATCTATGGATAAAAAGCAGAGCCTGGCGACGCATGCGCGTTTATCATAACTCTCTCGCTCTCTCCGTCTCTGCCCCTCCCTCACCAATGCTGCTGCGCGCACAATTTGTTTTGTTTGTAACCCCTTCTTAACCCTGAACGTACATTGAAAATACACGCAACCCTAACTCAAAATGCCGGACATTTGAGGCATTTAAGAAACGCCGCCCTGACAGCTCTGCAAAAGAGGACATGTCCGGTGAAAAGAGGACGTATGGTCAGTCTATCCTAGCCCGTTAGCTGCTAGCATGCCGTGTGTTGTGCCTCGGTGTGCATTGTTTACACAACGTGCGTTACGCTACTTAATATGTCCATGTGGAAACTCGTTCGGTACACCACCGAACCGGAACCCCCGTACCGAAACGGTTCAATACAAATACACGTACCGTTACACCCCTAGTTAATACCCATCTTGACTAACTGGGTTAATAAAAGTGCCACTGACTGTTTACAGTACAGTAGTCATTCACCTCAATTTCACTGAATATCGCTCAAAAATTAATATCTTTATATGTATACTTTCACCGAAAAATACATCGAATATCGAGTTTAAGTATATCGAGATATACTTTTTCCTCCATATCGCCCAGCCCTAATTTATATTCATGTATTTGTTTTTACTGTTACGAACGGCCCTCTGAGGGCAGCCATAACTGTCATGTGGACCTCAATGAAAACAAGTTTGACACCCCTGGTTTAATTATCTTCTTGCGTTTTAATTTGTAAAAGTTTTGGAACACATTTTTAACAGCAAAGGTAAAATGAGGGTTGCACGTCCGGTTTATGTGAGGTCACGCGCGTTCCTTTCCTGTTGTAGACGCGTCCGCGTGCGGATCTTGGAGGGGTTTTTTTAATGAGAAAAGTTTCTATTGGGGTTTGTCTTAACGGGGAAAGATGTTAATGTCTCTTGTTTTGATGTTAACTTTCAAGCTAGCTCGCCAGCTGTTTGCGTGCCAGCTTGCTTCTCCAGTAAATGTCTGAGTTTATCAAAATGTGGTCGTCACGGTTCCGCCGCCGTTTTTAATACGAACCGTATGCTACAGCTAAACGTTTCATGTGATCACATTGAGAATGAGGAGGAAGTGGAGGTGTTCAAGCGGCCTTTTATCACTAACCTTGGCATGTGTGTTCATGTGTATGTCATCAGAAGATGGGCCCAAAAAGAAAGCCAAGTCTGGAACAAAAACGCTTGACCGCCCGAGTGAGGATGCGTGCGTACAGAGCTCGACTCGCCCTCAAGCGTGCTGCTGCTGCCAACGATATGTTTATGCAGAGGCTAAACTTTGCTCCTAGTGTGAGTTTACGTTACACACTATATGCTCCATCAGTTAGATTCTCATCAGCGCTGTTGATGTGCTTAGAACAGCAACATATTTCCTATCCATGATGTCAGTTGGTGTCATTCATGTCCTGGCTGGTGTGCTTGGTGGCGTAGGACACTTTGAGGCCATGTTCACACGAACACAGATACTTGAAAGTGAAAAGCTTAAACCATCTCCGTCCACACGATTCAAAAGCGTCTCGGTTTAAACGAAAACCCATCAGAAGCTTGGAAAAGACTGGTGGCATTATAACGTAGCGCTCAGGAAATATCATAAATGTTTTTTGTTTTTTTTTAATCGCCCAACACTCATAAAATGAAACGGCACTTGTAAGTAAATGTAGTCATGTTCTGTTGCTAAATAACGTTAAAAAACATGACGTGATGTCGCACAAACCAAAGAGCTCAGTTTTACCCATCGATGAATTTGTCAGAAAATAGATCTTTTAAGACTGTCCTTATGTTGATAATCTTACAGCAATTACATTCAGAATCGGTTCTCGATAAAAACAAATTCTCGTTTCAAACCGATCCCAGCAGTATAATATTTGATGTAAAAATGATGATAAAACCTTTTTAAAACGGTTTACAGGTACAAAAGCGCTTCTTGGTCGCTGACGTATGAAGTATGTGAGTGCAGCAGTTAAGCACGGACATGTACTAAAGAAAAAAACAATTATATATACACTACCGTTCAAAAGTTTGGGGTCACATTGAATTGTCCTTATTTTTGAAGGAAAAGCACTGTACTTTTCAATGAAGATAACTTTAAACTAGTCTTAACTTTAAAGAAATACACTCTATATATTGCTAATGTGGTAAATGACTATTCTAGCTGCAAATGTCTGGTTTTTGGTGCAATATCTACATAGGTGTATAGAGGCCCATTTCCAGCAACTATCACTCCAGTGTTCTAATGGTACAATGTGTTTGCTCATTGGCTCAGAAGGCTAATTGATGATTAGAAAACCCTCGTGCAATCATGTTCACACATCTGAAAACAGTTTAGCTCATTACAGAAGCTACAAAACTGACCTTCCTTTGAGCAGATTGAGTTTCTGGAGCATCACATTTGTGGGGTCAATTAAACGCTCAAAATGGCCAGAAAAAGAGAACTTTCATCTGAAACTCGACAGTCTATTCTTGTTCTTAGAAATGAAGGCTATGCCACAAAATTGTTTGGGTGACCCCAAACTTTTGAACGGTAGTGTATATTTTTTATTTTTTCATAAATTCTTCAAAATTGTACATTTATTTAGAATCGGTCTGAATAAGAATCGCGATTAGTCCCGCAAATTTAGCAGTGACGAGTAGGGGTGTGAAAAAAAAATTAGATTTTCGAGTGAATCGTGATTCTCATTTGTAGTGAGTCTTAATCGATTCAGAAAAAAAAATCGATTAAAAAAAAAAAAATTACTTTTTTTAATTAATAAAAAATACATTAAAAAAAGTCCTATCCAGCCACTCAGGCAAATCATATTGTTGATGTATGTGAATATTGTAAATATTTACTTTACAAAAGACAAATGTTGGATACTTCTGTTGCTGCATTATTCGTATTTGACTGTATTAAATATATGGGTAGAATTTTTTTTTTTAAACAAAACCAGTTTTCTTTTAAGTAATTTAAACATTTATCAGAGCTGTTTGTCTATTTTATGGCGGAATGTAGTTAATCATAGGACTGACACCCAATGTTATTAAAAAGTACTGATTTTTGAATCTAGAATCGATTCTTAATCGAATCGTTACCCCCCGAGAATCGAATCGAATCGTGTGGTGCCCAAAGATTCACAGCCCGAGTGACAATTAAATGACTGTCCTCAACCCAGTGTAGCGTCTTTGCGAGCAGCCAACTTCCCTCCACAGTGCAAAGCTGCTTTTAAATCCAAATTCCTTGTTTCCCTGGCAGCAAATAAACTACTTTTCCTTACAAGTATCATTATCACTGAAGGTCGAGGAATAGCTTAACATCCGGAGGAGGTTACAATAGGCCGTGCTAACCGCAAAGCTAGAGCTCTTGAATGTACACGAAGGTGAGCGGACCGATGCAAATATCAACAGTATTGATACTGTATAGCATCAGTATAAGGTCGATACTATGGTGATTAGATTGATATTTTTTATAATTACAAACTTTTTTTTTTTTTTTGCTGTTAAAAATTCAGGAAAAAAGTCCAATGGCAAAAAACAAAATATTTGAATCAGAGCCAATAGTGGGAAATAATTAAGAAAATATATTTGTTTTATGAATATTGTTACATCCTGTTTATTTGTCTGATTATAATTGTAATCAAACATTTAATCATTCAATGATCTGGAACATTTTAAGCATTAGAATCAGCATTTGTAAACTTTTTAACAGGTTTTGTAACCTGTTCATCATTTACATAGCAAATAATAACACACAGTTTGCAAAAGTGGCTGCTTTTCACGGACAAACGTATACATTAAGATGTGGACGAGAGACCAAAACATAAAAGTACGAGTTTCAAAGGTACCCACTTTCGTGTCTACATGGTCTTCAGAAAAAGATACTATTTGGGTCCACGATGACATGAGAACACACAGTAGAAATATGTTGACATACAGTTGTCATTGTATGTAGTAGGGCTGCACAAACATGAATGATCTCAATTCACAACCTGCAATCTACTTTCTCAATATTCTCTGATTGAAATCAAATATAAAAAACCTCCTTCATGAACTCACGCCGCGATGGCGTCAGCACGACGGCCGACACTTCCTCCTCACCCTCACTGGCTGTGTCATTCATCAGCTCGCAGGAGAAGCGATCGCATTATTGGGGCGTAGGCGAGCATGTTTATGGAATATTTAATTTTTCTAGTCATTCCTAACAACAACAACAACAACAAAAACTCCTGTGAAGAATTCCAGAAATACGACTGGAATTGTTCAAAAAGGAGTCTAAAAATAATTATTGTAAAAAAAATTAAAAACAGCGGGTGTGAAAGAAATCTTGCAAGAGAATCTCAGTGAATTAATGCAGACTCGTGCAGCCCTATTGTGTACATGTCAGTGTTTTCCGCCACAAATACATTTGAACTTGTACCTTCTTGGCAGAAGGAATGTAAATTATTGTTCGTGCTTTTTTCTGTGTGACTGTTCAAATGTGGTTATCTTCTTCCGTTTTAATTTGTAAACGTTTTAGGGTGAGTTTTGCCAAACAAGGTTTGCACATCCGGTTTATGTGACATCACTTCCTGTTGTAGACACGTCTGTGTCTTCATATTTCTTTGAGAAGAAAGCACAGCTTTAAGGGTCCATTTGCACTATTAAACTTTTTTTTTTGCTCAGACAGCGATGTGTTTGTGTAAACGTTTAGCTTGGTGTAAGACGTTAGTGTAGGGGTGTAACGGTACACAAAAATTTCGGTTCGGTACGTACGTCTGTTTAGAGGTCACGGTTCGGTTCATTTTCGGTACAGTAAGAAATCAACAAAATATAAATTTTTGGGTTATTCATTTACCAAATTTGCAAAATCTTCCACCAAAAATATTTTTCTTAGTGGAATATTTGATGTGAAGTAATCGGAACCTTGGATAGGTCAATAATTCATAATAACATTGATTTTGATTCAATATTATGTTTTGAACAATGACAAAACAGCTTTGTTTTATTAGTCAACATTGCAACTTTTTCTAAATTACATTTAACCTTTAAGCTTTTTTATTTCACTTTTGTTATGTTTTTGTTTATTTTAATAGTATTTTTAGAATGTGCCGTGGGCCTTTAAAACATTAGCTGTGGGCCGCAAATGGCCTCCGGGGCACACTTTTGACACCCCTGCTATAGATAATACAAAATTAAATGTGATAAATCTATGGATAAAAAGCAGAGCCTGGCGACGCATGCGCGTTTATCATAACTCTCTCGCTCTCTCTGTCTCTGCCCCTCCCTCACCAATGCTGCTGCGCGCGCAATTAGTTTTGTTTTTAACCCCTTCTTAACCCTAAACGTACATTGAAAATACACGCAACCCTAACTCAAAATGCCGGACATTTGAGGCATTTAAGAAACTCCGCCCTGACAGCCCCGCAAAAGAGGACATGTCCGGTGAAAAGAGGACGTATGGTCAGTGTATCGTAGCCCGTTAGCTGCTTGCATGCCGTGTGTTGTGCCTCGGTGTGCATTGTTTACACAACGTGCGTTACGCTACTTAATATGTCCGTGTGGAAACTCGTTCGGTACACCTCCGAACCGAACCGGAACCCCCGTACCGAAACGGTTCAATACAAATACACGTACCGTTACACCCCTACGTTAGTGTGTATTGTATTCATGTTAGCTTTTAAGCTAGATAGCGTAGCGTTTAGCGAGCTTGCTGATTCTCCAGGAAATACGCAATCAAAATCAGTCACAATTTTACGATGATCACAATTTCAAACTGTAAAACTAACTGTCAGGAATTTGTGCGCGATTTATCAATACCGGTTATCATCATAACATTTTTGCTTTTATTGTTTTCTATTTGCATGTTTTTGCAACTACATCATGGCCAATTATGTGACAATTACGACTTTAGCCCGCCGCCGCCACAAATAGATTGCAGTTCTGTGGGAAACACTCGACACACTGTATGTCCACTTCATTAGGTACAGCCGCACACGCTCTCATTCTGACGCCGCTTGATGGAAGCCACCTTTCATTCAGCCGTGCTTTTGCCTCAGGAGAAGGACGATCCGGTGGGGCGCAACAGCGACTGGATGGCGGGCGAAACGGTCACAGACTTCGAAGTGGACACCAGCCTGCCAGCCATGTCGACCCCATGGCATGAGGAGGAAGACGACTTTAACGTGGGAGGAGACGATGACTTTAAGATGGAAGAAGACGACTTTAAGGCGGGAGGAGAAGACGACTTTAAGGTGGGAGGAGCCCGGGGGCTGAGGTCCAAGCCGAGGTTCTCCTTCTCGGAGGTCAAACTCCTGCTGGAGGCGGTCAAGGAGAACCGACACATTGTTCTCAGTGAGTAGATGGAAGGTGGATCTTCTCATGCATTCCGATACGCAAGTGAAGTACGTTTTTTAAAACCTTTGATGTAAAAGTTGGTCCAAATTGACGGAGTAAACACCATATATGGACCTGCTTTTTCCAAGCAAATCTAATGTAACCGGTGTCTTCTTCCTGTCATTCAGGGAAGTTCAATCACGGCGTGTCGTCAGATTCCAAGAAACAGAAGTGGGCGGAGATCACGGATCAGATCAACAGCCTGGGAGAGAACCAGAGAGAGGTGACGTGTTACAATTTACACGCAATTTACATCATCGCCATGTACAGTAGTGCTTCCTTAAAGAGGTCAAAATATATTTTTTTTTCCTACATGTAAAACACTTCCTAGTGGTTTACATTACGGTTTCTTTTTGGGCTGCCGAAAAAAATATGTTTCTCAGTTGTAATACACTCTTCCACCACTTGTGGCAGTAATGACAACATCAAGCAAACAGAAGAAGTTTAGAGCTAAAATGGTGAAAATGTATTTTAATTTTCACTTTAATTTCATTGACACTTTAGTTAAACATACTAAATATACATTTTGACATCATTGTATGTGAAACTTTTTTTTATTAGTTATTTATTAGTTAATTTTTATGCAGCATATTTGATTCGTGCTTATTTTTCTAATTAGCCGGATAAATAATAATCTTTGTGATTAACACATGCTTTCATATCATTTGATAAGGTTGTAAACTGTAAGTATGTTAGATATAATTATTGAAGACAATAAAATCAAGAGTAAGATGAGTAATTCAGTGTTATATATTTGAGTGGGCCCCAGACCCCTCTGTAGTGGAAAAGTTGAGCCCTGAGGTCAAAAAGGTTAAGAACCCCTGGTCTACATAACATTTAATGGTGGTCAATATTTTGCATAGATTATGTTTTACAGACCGTTTTCAAGCCACTTTCTCTTCAGTATGTGCTATTTTGGGGGCGGCCTTATTTACGTGCCTCCACTTCAACTGCGTCTTCTCCTTGTCAGCCATGTTGTAGTTTTTAGCGCTGCCATAGCGAGTCTACTGCCCGATATAAGTTAAAAGTATACACTTTTACTGACAGCTATAAGTTAGAACTAGAGATGTCCGATAATATCGGCCGGCCGATAAATGCTTTAAAATGTAATATCGGAAATTATCGGTATCGTTTTTTTTTATTATCGGTATCGGTTTTTTTTTTTGTTTGTTTGTTGTTTTTTTTTTATTTTTTATTAAATCAACATAAAAAACACAATATACACTTACAATTAGTGCACCAACCCAAAAAACCTCCCTCCCCCATTTACACTCATTCACACAAAAGGGTTGTTTCCTTCTGTTATTAATATTCTGGTTCCTACATTATATATCAATATATATCAATACAGTCTGCAAGGGATACAGTCAGTAAGCACACATGATTGTGCGTGCTGCTGGTCCACTAATAGTACTAACCTTTAACAGTTAATTTTACTAATTTTCATTAATTACTAGTTTCTATGTAACTGATTTTATATTGTTTTACTTTCTTTTTTATTCAAGAAAATGTTTTTAATTTATTTATCTTATTTTATTTTATTAATTAAAAAAAAAAGGACCTTATCTTCACCATACCTGGTTGTCCAAATTAGGCATAATAATGTGTTAATTCCACAACTGTATATATCAGTATCGGTATCGGTTGGTATCGGTAATTAAAGAGTTGGACAATATCGGAATATCGGATATCGGCAAAAAGCCATTATCGGACATCCCTAGTTAGAACTATATGCTACTTTGTATTAGAAATGGAGGATGCATGTGCATGTACGAGACAGTGTGCCCCACAACAAGAGGATAGAGAAAAAGAAGGAGCTTATTGACTATAATAACGGACCCGCGTAAAGTCCTTTCTGTCAATTTATACCATATATGGATAATCTGCTGATGTCACCAATGGGAAAATCGTCACCAAGTGGGCAAATTCCAAACGGCCCGTTACTAGGAAGTATGAAAGAAGGCAAGATTCCATCCATCCATCCATCCATCTTCCTCCGCTCATCCGAGGTCGGGTCGCGGGGGCAGCAGCCTAAGCAGAGAAGACCAGACTTCCCTCTCCCCAGCCACTTCGTCCAGCTCCTCCCGAGGGATCCCGAGGCGTTCCCAGGCCAGCCGGGAGAAATTGTCTTCCCAAAATGTCCTGGGTCTTCCCCGTGGCCTCCTGCCAGTCGGACGTGCCCTAAACACCTCCCTAGGGAGGCGTTCGGGTGGCATCCTGAGCAGATACCTGAACCACCTCATCTGGCTCCTCGATGTGGAGGAGCAGCGGCTTTACTTTGAGCTCCTCCCGGATGGCAGAGCTTCTCACCCTATCTCTATAAGGGAGAGCCCCGCCACCCGGCGGAGGAAACTCATTTCGGCCGCTTGTACCCGTGATCTTGTCCTTTCGGTCATAACCCAAAGCTCATGACCATAGGTGAGGATGGGAACGTAGATCGACCGGTAAATTGAGAGCTTTGCCTTCCGGCTCAGCTCCTTCTTCACCACAACGGATCGATACAGTGTCCGCATTACTGAAGACGCCGCACCGATCCGCCTGTCGATCTCACAATTCACTCTTCCCCCACTCGTGAGCAAGACTCCGGGGTACTTAAACTCCTCCCACTCCTAGGTGATGGATCAGACAAAGAGCAGCTCAAAGACCTTTATGAAAAGTACAACTCGAGGACCTAGATTTCCCTCGCCCGGATGCGGGTCACCGGGGCTCCCCTCTGGAGCCAGACCCGGAGGTGGGGCACGATGGCGAGCGCCTCGTGGGGCCCGGCCGGGGTCAGCCCGAAGAGGCAACGTGGGTTCCCCCTCCAATGGGCTCACCACTCATGGGAGGGGTCATAGAGGTCGGGTGCAGTGTGAGCTGGGCGGCAGACGAAGGCAGAAGGCAAGATTGTTTTATAAATATCTCTGCAATGCTTCCACGGTTTGATTTCACATATTTGGGACTTATGCCGATCTCAAACATACAACAGCATGTACTAATAGGTAAGAATTTTATTTCTTTTAAATTTTGATTACATAATGATTTACTGTATTTTTTGGACTATATAAGCAGCACCCACTAAATTTTAGAATAAAAAATATATTTTCCATATATTAGCCACACCAGACTACAAGCCGCAAATATATATACGTTGTGAAATTAGTTAATTACACATAAATATTGTGCAAATGGTAGTAAATTACATGTTATGTAGACCAGTGGTCCCCAACCTTTTTTGCACCACGGACCGGTTTAATGTAGGCATTATTTTCAGGGACCAGCTTTCCACTTGTGCCAGATAAATACAGCAAAAATATGCATGAAAAATACAACTCACTAAAATGCTGAATTAGTGGGAGCCCTGGGCTTGTTCCTTTGCAATGAGTTGCAGATGGAAATCAGCCTTTTGCTCCCAATCTGTCACATTTATATTTTATATGTTTATTAATGTGCATTGTATCATGTCACAAAGCTATAACAAATGGTAACTTACTACGAGGAGTGTTATTGTAAATTTTTAAACAAGCTTATTGGTGTGTCTAGTGCAGGGGTGTCCAAACTTTTTCCACTGAGGGCCGCACACTGAAAAATCAAAGCAAGCGGGGGCCATTTGGATATTTTTTATTTTAAAAACCAATACAATATATGTATAAAAAAGATATATTTAGGCCTCCACTCAGACTTGATCCCGGGGACCCCAAAAGGTTTTGGTCAAAAAAAATATTACAAATGTGTCATTATTTAGTATTATTATTATTATTATTATTATTATTATTATTATTATTCAAGGTTTAAATCTCTAGATCAACATTAGGTCTATCTGTCAATATAACGCTTTTAAAGATTTAAGTTGTATGCCATTTTTGTCAAGGAAAACCGTGTTTTTTAACGAAAAAAACACACAAAATATGCAATATTTTCCCCTAATAAAATTTTTAAAGTGGAATATTTGAGATTATATAATAATCGTAGTCTTAAAAAGGTCAATAACTCATAACAACATTGATTTTAATTCATTATTTTTTTGAGCAATGACACTTAAAAAAAACAAAAAAGTCCCACTAAAATTATTGGGGATCCAAAAGGGTACTGCTCAGTAAAGTTTAAAAAAATAAATCCAAAATTTTTTGTAACTTTTACCACAATAGTCTCAAGATCAACTTCAGATCTATCCGTCAATTATAAGTTTTATTGTTGTTTATGTTTTTTGTTTGTTCGTTTTAGGCCCTTCTTTAAAAAACTTTGTTTTTTAAATGGCAACCAAAAAATATGCAACATTTTCCCCCCAAAATATCTCAAAGTGGAATATTTAATGTGAAGTAAATGGAGCCTTGAATAGGTCAATAATTCATAATGACATTGATTTTGATTCATTATTATTTTTTAAAGAAAGAAACAGCCTGCATGGCAGCTTTGTGTTATTAGAGTAAATAATGCAACATTTTCTTGTTACATTTCACCTGTTTGCTCTTTTATACCACTTTTTATGTTTTTTATTTTTTTTTCATCGTATTTTTAGAATGTGCCGTGGGGCCGTTAAAAAATTACCTGCAGGCCGCAAATGGCCCCCGGGCCGCACTTTGGACACCCCTGGTCTAGTGGGACAGGCGAAAGTTTAGTCTGAGAAAATGCAGTTGTTTATAAATTATTTCATGTTTCTCTGCAGCCCGGTAGCAAATGCGTCACGGACCGGTACCGATCCGTTGGGGACCGCTGATGTAGACCACAAGGATGTGCTTTAAATGTCGAAAAATTCAATCATAATATGACCCCTTTAATGTGTCCCAGTCAGGCCAAAATATGAACACTAAACACATTTTATAGAGAATAAGTATCGTTTGCATGTACTTAACGACTTCTTTCTTGAATTTGATAGTGTTTCTCACCTTTTTTATCAAAGTGCTGACCCTCGCAACTTTTTTTGGTAGATTGTTTCGCAGCCGTACGTCATAAAGTGTGTTAGTCTTTGTTTGGACACTAGACTATGTGGGCAAAAACACCAGTTTGTGAAGTGCAATAACTGAAACCGGGGAAAAAGTTTGGGCGTTGAAAACCAAATGGTGAAAGAAAAACACCCAGGTATTGCTCGTCATTCCTCCGATCCGATCCAGATCAACGTCAATGTGTTTTTTTTCCCTCCCAGGTGCGTCAGATCATGAAGAAGTGGGCGGACCTTAAGTGCGATGGCAAGCGGCGCCTGGTGGCCCTTCACTCCCCCAACGGCTCATTTGACAGGCGACGGAAGAAGTCGTCGTTGGGCCCCGTGGAGAAGATGGTCCACGAGATCCTGCTGATGAGTCCCAAAAGAGGTGAGGCGCCATCTTGTGTCACGCGATCACACGCTTCAATTCAACGAGCGGTGCGTTGTTGTCAGACGGCAACAGCGGCGTGGACTTGGGAGGCGAAGACGAAGACTCCAAGTTGTCCGTGGAACAAGGAGGCAACATAAGCCCCTCCTACTCCAGCCTCAACGTGCCCAATAGCACGCTCTCTCTTCCTGGAGGGCTTTGCCTGGACTTCTCTCCTCTGTCCTCGCCTGAGAAGGAACACAGCGGTAAGTCCGTGTCAATGGCGCCACGTCTCTACTGGACCTTCAGCGCTTTGTCTCCTGCTTTCCAGGCGACCCGTTCCACTCGTCGTCGGACTTTGACCAGCAGGATGATGCAGGTAAGGGCTAGGGATGTATAGCGGTAAGAATGTATCCGTACGATACCCTCATAGATGCCAGTATTTATCTGTACTCTTATCGGTACCGTATGTAATTTGTGGAAATAAATATGTGAAAAAATGCATTTTAATTAGCATTTTTATCAGCACAAATTAAACCATAACACCTCCACCATGATGTACTATGTCATCTCAGAGCAGCTGCTTTTTTGAAGTCTTAAAAAAGTCAACTATGTGTGCAGTGCAAGGTGAAATGCAGTTATGTCATCTTCTTGTAAAGACCACACAGATCCATCTCTGTTTCTATTCATTACAGCTAAATAATATGTATGTATGTGCAAATCAACCATTTTACATGATATATCCAGGCATGTGATTTGTCCGTCTGTAGTCGGAAATCCGTCTTTTTTTATCTATGTAAAAATATAAAAAAATATTTTATGCTATGTGTGTTATAGAGATGCGCGGTTTGCGGACACAACCGCGGATAATCCGCGGGTCGGGCGGATGCATGACGAAAAAAATAGATTTTGAATAGATTGGGGCGGGTGGCTGTTGAACCAATTCGGAAATAATATACACACCGTAATTTCCGGACTATAAGCCGCTACTTTTTCCCCTCGTTCTGGTCCCTGCGGCTTATACAAGGGTGCGGCTTATTTACGGCCTGTTCTTCTCCGACACAGACGAAGAGGATTTCGGTGGTTTTAGTACGCAGGAGGAAGACGATGACACAATGATTAAAGACTGACTTTTCATATACCGGTAGGCTGGTTATTTTGATAACGTACAGGCGAGCACTTTGTATTACTTTGCACCGTTGTATTATTTGTACTCTGCACGAATGCTGTTCGCCATGTCAAAGATGTGAAAGTTTGACTGAATGATTGAAAGATTTATTGTTAATAAATAGGACGCTTTGTGTTCCCAAACAGTCATCTCTGTCCCGACAATCCCCTCCGTGGTTGTAGGAACCCCTATATACTACGGTAATTACACATCAAAACCCTGCGGCTTATAGTCGGGTGCGGCTTATATATGGAGCAATCTGTATTTTCCCCTAAATTTAGCTGGTGCAGCTTATAGTCCGGTGCGGCTTATAGTCCGGAAATTACGGTAGTTAAATGTTGTTACCCACATACGAAAAACGAGCAGCACTCTTTGAAACAGGCAATTATTCATCAGGCACTGCTGCGGCTGTCACGCCAAATTTCTTCCCCCCCATTTACTTCCGGGGCTGCGTCCAATAAAGTCACAGTTGCCGGGGGTCCTTAACCGGCACGCGACTGTCCTGTTTCGCGCCTGTACAAAAAAAAAACAATAATCGATTTCTTCAGATTCCAGCAGCTGTCAAGGACGCAGTATCCTTCCAGCGACGGGCAGTCAAAGCCGAAGTGCTATCGATTGCTGTCAATGACGTAAGAGGAATCATGACCACAGAGGTAAATGGGGGGGGGGGGTTTTGTAGGGGGAAGAAATTTGGCGTGACACAGCACACCACAACACAACAGAAGAAGAAGAAAATTAAAAGATTGCAACGCCGGCAGCAAACGTGGTACGCGACAAACTAAAAAAGGGAATACTAAAGACCTGGGGAAAAAAATAACAATAATAGTCAACACTTTCTTAATGGAAATGACAATAATATTATAATAATGATAAATAATATTATCACGCATTAATATCTCTTAGCCTCTAATGCGTGGCCAAGAGATACTAATGCCACGCAAGAGATATTAATGCCTTGCATCGTCTATATTAGATATATAACAACGGGCGGGCGGTTGTGGTTTTGATAAAATGTTAGTTCGGGTGGATGGCGGGGGGATGACGACTTTTGTGATGCGGTTGCGGATGAAATAATTGCCTATCCGCGCATCTCTAGTGTGTTACAATGTGTGTTAAAATCTTAATCCATCTCTTTGCAATACCTGACAACTATGGTTTTCCCGTAATGAGTACGTTTTTTGATAATCCATCGGTAAAAAGTACGGTTTTCCATTAAAAATGATTAACTTAAAAATCGAAGCTACGTAGCGAAGCAACCCCACAAGCATGGGACAAAATATATGGGAAACATCAATGATGATTGGTTGCTTTACGTATAAGAACATCCACGATTGGTTGGTTGTTTACTATGACCAGTCACGATTGGTTGAGATTAGGGCAAAACATTAGGGACAGGCCAGTCAGAGGCAAGATAGGGCGGGTCATGGAACCAGGAAGGGAAATCAGAACAGACATCCCAAATGACGACGAGAAGAGGGAATATTCAAGCGGGCGATTTATATATTAAAAAACTAGTGGAAGATGGCAGAGGGATTCTCTTCTTTAGATTTTTCTTTTAGTGATGGAGACGACGTCCAGGAAACCCACATTGTGTCTACTTGGACGCATTTGGACAAATGTGTGCGTCTGGGTAAAACATTAATTTGAGTTGTTTACTATGTAAACCCAGATCAAAACTGTTCTGAAGTTGCCAAGTCGGGCATATTACGCACAAGAAATGCTGCCAAAAATGTATGCCGAAGTGAGGAAGATCATAGCCGCACAATTAAGTTTTGTCACTTACTTGGCGCTGACCAGAACCGTACATGTGTGACAGTCTAGTACAGGGGTGGGCAATTAATTTTTACCAGAGGCCGCATGAGCAACCCGAGCACTGCTGGGGGGAGGGCCACATCGACAATATTTCAATTAAATTTTGCTTAATATTATTTTTTATATATACCGTAAGGTAAATAATAATAATAATAATACTTTCATTTAACCTAACTTAACTTTATACCAAAAGCACTGCTTTGGAAATCATTTGTACCCCTTTCAGAGATCACATTTAGTTCCTCTTAAACATCCTCATGTTGCACAATGAAATGTAAGCATAGGATGAAGTGTGCATTCCTGTAACTTTCTCTAGTAACAGCATTCCATGATTAATATAAATAAATTAACATTAATAATAAATGACAGTAAAATAAGCACACGTATGACTGAGGAGTCATAGTGTAACTTTGTGTGGTGTTTGAGTTGTCCGACTTTTTGTGTGGCCATAAACGCACCAGTGGCTTAGTGGTATGCGTGTTGGTGACAGATGACAAGTTGGTTTTGGCCTGGTTTGTACGGCAGAAAATGACTAGTTTTTCGAGATAGAAGTGTTTTACTCATGTTTTTGGTGTGTTTATGGCCGAATATAAACAGTTTTGCTCAATAAAGTGATCGATATAATTCCTGGCCTCGAAGCATCTCGATAGACGTTACAATAATTGAACGGTGTTGACGAACACCGTTAGGGCCGCTTGTTGTCACTGTCACTCAGAGTTGCATTGCAAAATTACGCAGAATAAATGTGTTTATTTTGTTTAGAATTCAGGTGGGATTTGATTTGGTGCGCGGCATATATTTGCTGTGCGCAGCGGACGCTTGAGCAGTGCGCAATTGCGCAGGCGCGCACCTTAGAGGGAACGTTGCTTGGCAGTCCATGTCTTGTTGAAAACACGCCATTCGTCATCAACTTTTCTCTTTTTAGCGTCTCGGGTGTAAACCGTGCATCACCTGTCGCTGTGCACCTTCACTCACAGGTTACACACGGACAAACGCCCATAAATAACACTTTTCAAAATAAATGCAGCACAGTTGTATTGCACGCACGACATAGATGTTTTTTCAACTTTATTTTGTAATTTGTGATTGCAGCTGTTCACATTCACTCACAATCACGCACGCGCATACGTCCACACGGAAGTAATACAAATAACGCTTTTCAAAACAAAAGCAGCACCGTTGTATTGCACACTCGACATAGATACTGTTTTACATTTATTTTGTAATTTATGATTGGCCTCACGCGGACCGGGCAGGGACGCACAAAGGGCCGGATGTGGCCCGCGGGCCGCAGAATGCCCAGGTCTGGTCTAGTACATCGTCGAATGGGGATTAAAAAGTGCCTGCCTGCAAATGTATTTTTTATCTGAGTTTGATACATTTTGTATTATTTGCACAGCTATGTTATTTATTTTACGTAGAAAGAATTTGTATTATTTTATTTATGTTATGTAATTCTGTGCTACTTAAACAGTTTCTTTTCTGTGCTGTTTAATACCCATCTTGACTAACTGGGTTAATAAAAGTGCCACTGACTGTTTACAGTACAGTTGTCATTCACTTCAATTTCACTGAATCTTGCTCAAAAATGAATATCTTTATATGTATACTTTCTAGGGGTGTAACGGTACACAAAAATTTCGGTTCGGTACGTACCTCAGTTTAGAGGTCACGGTTCGGTTCATTTTCGGTACAGTAAGAAAACAACAAAATATACATTTTTTGGTTATTTATTTACCAAATTTGTGAACACTGGCATAACATACATGTACACACAGGGTCCATTGCCAGGGTTAATGTGGTCAACATATATAACATAAAAACTAAATAAGATAAGGCTCAGAATGGTTTCTTAACAAAACCTTTCTACCGGTACATATAAAGTGCTTTTTTTGATTGATTGATTGAGACTTTTATTAGTAGATTGCACAGTACAGTACATATTCCGTACAATTGACCACTAAATGGTAACAGCCCAATAAGTTTGTCAACTTGTTTAAGTCGGGGTCCACGTTAATCAACATTAAACTGCCTCAAGTTGTTGCTCAGATTAAATAAAATGACAAAACTTTTCTTCTACATATAAAAAGTGCAACATTAAACAGTTTCAAGTCAACTCAGCCTCAGATTAACTTTTCTGCAGAAAGAAGAAGTGGGTCAAAATCTAGTTTTTAATGCAATATGGTCTTAAATCTGCTGCTATAAAAACATCAACGGCATTTGTTATTGCTTTAGCCCTGCCTGACTTCTTCGTTGAAGCGATATTCACTTGGGGGGTGGTGACGCTTCAAATGGGTTAGCATGTTTGACGTGTTACCAGAAGCATACTCTACCACTGCTGAACAATGTCGGCAAACCGCTTTCGCTTTGTTGTCGTAGCCCGTTAGCTGCTAGCATGCCGTGTGTTGTGCCTCGGTGTGCATTGTTTACACAACGTGCGTTACGCTACTTAATATGTCCGTGTGGAAACTCGTTCGGTACACCTCTGAACCGAACCGAAAATCCCTGTACCGAAACGGTTCAATACAAATACACGTACCGTTACACCCTTAGTTAATACCCATCTTGACTAACTGGGTTAATAAAAGTGCCACTGACTGTTTACAGTACAGTAGTCATTCACTTCAATTTCACTGAATATCGCTCAAAAATGAATATCTTTATATGTATACTTTCACCGAAAAATATATTGAGATATATATCGAATATCGAGTTTAAGTAAAAATATATCGAGATATACTTTTCCGTCCATATCGCCCAGCCCTACTCGTTAGACATCCGTAGTAAGGGGTGTGGTTGGGTGTACACTGCAAAAAGTCAGTGTTCAAAAACAAGAAAAAAAATACAAAAATTAAGGGTATTTTATTTAATCTAAGCAAAATTATCTGCCAATAGAACAAGAAAATTTGGCTTGTCAAGACTTTCTAAAACAAGTAAAATTAGCTAACCTAATTGAACCCAAAAATACCTCAAAATAAGTATATTCTCACTAATAACAACTGTACTACTATATGAGTACGTATTTTCTATTGTTTCATTGAAAATAAAACAGCAAAGTCCATTTGGCTGTCATCTGTTTTAATTATGAGACACAATTGTGTCAAAGTCATGATTTTTTTTTTTTTTACATGCTTGAAATAAGAAATTATTACTTTAAAAAAAGTAGTTTTATACTTGTGAGTGTTGATGACACGGCTTTGCAACAGTTGATATTCTAGTTTCAAGCATGTTTTACTCAATATAGGTCATCAAATCTCAGCAACAAGCTGTAATATCTTACTGAGATCATTTAGGACCAAAACACTTAAAACAAGTAAATAACATAAAATCTGCTTAGTGAGAAGAATTATCTTATCAGACAAAAAATACCATATTTTTTGGAGTATAAGTCGCTCCGGAGTATAAGTCGCACCGGCCGAAAATGCCTAATAAAGAAGGAAAAAAACGTATATAAGTCGCACTGGAGTATAAGTCGCATATTTTGGGGAAATGTATTTGATAAAAGCCAACACCAAGAATAGACATTTGAAAGGCAATTTCAAATAAATAACGAATAGTGAACAACAGGCTGAATAAGTGTACGTTATATGAGGCATAAATAACAAACTGAGAAGGTGCCTGGTATGTTAACGTAACATATTATGGTAAGAGTCATTCAAATAACTATAACATATAAAACATGCTATAGGTTTACCAAACAATCTGTCACTCCTAATCGCTAAATCCCATGAAATCTTATACGTCTAGTCTCTTACGTGAATGAGCTAAATAATATTATTTGATATTTTACGCTAATGTGTTAATCATTTCACACATAAGACGCTCCTGAGTATAAGTCGCACCCCCGGCCAAACTATGAAAAAAATGCGACTTATAGTCCGAAAAATACGGTTAGCAAATTTCATCCTTATTTTAGGTATGTAATCTTACTTAATTTCAGTTTTTGCAGTGTAGGCTGCTCGTGACGCTCTGTTCACGTCTCCTCTTTCTCTTGCAGAACCTTCCGTGGACTTTGACGACAACGACAACTCCACCTTTTCCTACCGCTCCTCCTTTCTGCCGCCCACTGACAACGCTCAGGCTGTGGCCAAGCCCATCCACACCTACTCCAGGAACCAGAACCACAACGCCACCACCTCAAAGGCTCAGGCACGTCCCCTTTTCGAGCCTAGCACCACCTCGTCTCCCGCCGCGCCTCCGCCGGCGCACTCCCCCTCGGACGCCGCCCCCCGCGCCGGCCCCTCCTCCGCGTCTTCCTCACTGGCCCCGCCCACTGCCTCCAATGGCTCCTCTCAGCCTTTCGGAGTCCTGCCGCCTCCGAATCACCTCGCTGCGCCGCTCCCCAGGCACGCCCCTCCGGACTCCGCCCAGCCGGACCTGCTCCCGCCGGGGCCCGCCCACAAGGCGCAGCAACGCGTGGCCCAGCTGGCGTCTCAGAGCGTGCAGCAGCAGCGCGCCACCCGCCACCTGCTCTCCTCCGTGTCTCGCTCGCTGGAGACGCTGGCCCAGTCGGTGCAGCTGCTGGTGGAGAGCCAGCAGGAGTTTGTGCAGGAGTCGCTGCTCCTGCAGAGGGAGACGCTGGACATCCTCAAGGACTTCTCCGGCACGGCGCTGACCATGCTGCGCGACAAGTCCAACGCCGGCCAGGCGCCGGCACCGGCACAGCATCCGCCAGCCTCGCGCATCTGAGGCAGCGGGAAGGTTCCGTGACCAGAGGCCACCTCGGTCCACGGCCGTCACGTTGTGGACATCATGGACGTCAGAGTCCTCCTCGATGCTCTCCCGCACCACTCAAACGGTCCGTTACGAGCTGCGGAGGGAATGCGGGCGGCCTTTCCTCAAACCATGAGACGTGTGAAAGAGGCAGAATAGGACTTTTGTTTTTAACTTCATTTCCTTCACTGGATGAACAAATCATGACATATATCTAACCATGTGCTCGCAGGATGACGCGTGGCAGACACACGCAAATAAATGCAGGATCTTCTGACGCGCCACTTGAGTGGAATAAAACTGTAGTGGTGTGAGAACTTCCAGGTGACGTCACACACTTCCCAGTTAGACGACCACGTCCAGTCAATTAGTATGCTAGTGTGTGATCCATTGTGATGCTTATTAAAGTAGCAGCAACGCTAACGTTGACCATGTTGGTTTCGGACGATCATTCAAACGCCGTTCCTCCGCCGTGCTGTCAAATCCTCCACTTTGCCCCTTCACAATAAAAGTGAGCGCCTAATTCAGCCATTCGTGTTCTCAAAATGGCTGACTTGACCGTTTCTTTGCAACGAGCAGAGGAGGCGTCGTCAAAAGGAAAAGTCCAGCAACTTCCTGCTAGGCTGCTCCTCCCACACTGCAAAAAGTCAGTGTTCAAAAACAAGAAAAAAATTAAATAAAATGAGGGGTATTTTATTTGAACTAAGCAAAATTATCTGCCAATAGAACAAGAAAATTTGGCTTGTCAAGACTTTCCAAAACAAGTAAAATTAGCTAACCTCAATTAACCCAAAAATACCTTAAAATAAGTATATTCTCACTAATAACAACTGTACTTCTATACGAGTACGTATTTTCTATTGTTTCATTGAAAATAAAACAGCAAAGTCCATTTGGCTGTCATCTGTTTTAATTATGAGACACAATTGTGTCAAAGTCATGATTTTTTTTTTTTTACATGCTTGAAGTAAGAAATTATTACTTTAAAAAAGTAGTTTTATACTTGTGAGTGTTGATGACACAGCTTTGCAACAGTTGATATTCTAGTTTGAAGCATGTTTTACTCAATCAATATAGGTCATCAAATCTCAGCAACAAGCTGTAATATCTTACTGAGATCATTTAGGACCAAAACACTTAAAACAAGTAAAACACTAACATAAAATCTGCTTAGTGAGAAGAATTATCTTATCAGACAGAAAATAAGCAAATATCACCCTTATTTGAGATATTTCATCTTACTTAGATTTCAGTTTTTGCAGTGCAACACCATACCAACTTCACGGGTCACGTGTTGTGCGCGGGGCCTCGCCATCCGTGAGGGGCCCCGTTTATTGTACAGTGGGTACAGAAAGGGTTCAGACCCCTTTGAAATTGTTCACTCTGTTTCATTGCATCCATTTTCTAAAATCAAAAATGCTTTTTTTCTCATTAATGTACACCAAGTACCCCATCTTGACAGAAAAAACAGAAATATAGATTTTTTTTGTAAATGTATTTAAAATATAAAACTCAAAAAACACATGTACATACATTACCATTCAAAAGTTTGGGGTCACCCAAACAATTTTGTGGAATAGCCTTCATTTCAAAGAACAAGAATAGACTGTCGAGTTTCAGATGAAAGTTCTCTTTTTCTGGCCATTTTGAGCGTTTAATTGACCCCACAAATGTGATGCTCCAGAAACTCAATCTGCTCAAAGGAAGGTCAGTTTTGTAGCTTCTGTAATGAGCTAAACTGTTTTCAGATGTGTGAACATGATTGCACAAGGGTTTTCTAATCATCAATTAGCCTTCTGAGCCAATGAGCAAACACATTGTACCATTAGAACACTGGAGTGATAGTTGCTGGAAATGGGCCTCTATACACCTATGTAGATATTGCACCAAAAACCAGACATTTGCAGCTAGAATAGTCATTTACCACATTAGCAATGTATAGAGTGTATTTCTTTAAAGTTAAGACTAGTTTAAAGTTATCTTCATTGAAAAGTACAGTGCTTTTCCTTAAAAAATAAGGACATTTCAATGTGACCCCAAACTTGAATGGTAGTGTAAGTATTTAGACCCATTGTTCAATACTTACCGTATTTTTCGGACTATAAGTCGCTCCGGAGTATAAGTCGCAGCGGCCGAAAATGCATAATAAAGAAGGAAAAAAACATATAAGTCGCACTGGAGTATAAGTCGCAGTTTTTGGGGAAATGTATTTGATAAAAGCCAACACCAAGAATAGACATTTGAAAGGCAATTTAAAATAAATGAAGAATAGTGAACAACAGGCTGAATAAGTGTACGTTATATGAGGCATAAATAACCAACTGAGAAGGTGCCTGGTATGTTAACGTAACATATTATGGTAAGAGTCATTCAAATAACTATAACATATAGAACATGCTATACGTTTACCAAACAATCTGTCACTCCTAATCACTAAATCCCATGAAATCTTATACGTCTAGTCTCTTACGTGAATGAGCTCAATAATATTATTTGATATTTTACGCTAATGTGTTAATAATTTCACACATAAGTCGCTCCTGAGTATAAGTCGCACCCCCGGCCAAACTATGAAAAAAAACTGCGACTTATAGTCCGAAAAATACGGTAATTGATGCACCTTTGGCAGCAATTACAGTCTCAAGTGTTTTTGAATACGATGCCACAAGCTTGGCACACCTATCTTTGGGCAGTTTGGTCCATTCCTCCTTTCAGCACCTCTCAAGCTCCATCAGGTTGAATGGGAAGTGATAGTGTTCATCTCGGATGTCTCTGTATATTGCAGCATTCATCTTTCCCTCTATCTTGACTCGTCTGCCAGTTCCTAATGCTGCCACCACCATGCTTCACTGTAGGGATGGCATTGGCCTGGTTTCCTCCAAACATGATGCCTGGCATTCACGCCAAACACTTCAATCTGTGTCTCGTCAGACCGGAGAATTTTGTTTTGTATTGACCAAAGGCTGCGAATACTTGTGTGCATGTGATTATTAGTTTGTTTTTGGGTTTTTTTATTATAAATTTGCAAAAATCTCTGTTTTTTTTCTGTCGAGATGGGGTGCTGAGTGTATAATAAGGAGAAACAAAATTAACTTATTTGATTGTTGCGCATGGCTGCACTGAAACGGGGCCCCTCACAGACTGCAGGGCCCTATGCACATGTGACCGGCTCCACTGTAGCTACACTACCGTTCAAAAGTTTGGGGTCACATTGAAATGTCCTTATTTTTGAAGTAAAGCACTGTACTTTTCAATGAAGATAACTTTAAACTAGTCTTAACTTTAAAGAAATATACTCTATACATTGCTAATGTGGTAAATGACTATTCTAGCTGCAAATGTCTGGTTTTTGGTGCAATATCTACATAGGTGTATAGAGGCCCATTTCCAGCAACTATCACTCCAGTGTTCTAATGGTACAATGTGTTTGCTCATTGGCTCAGAAGGCTAATTGATGATTAGAAAACCCTTGTGCAATCATGTTCACACATCTGAAAACAGTTTAGCTCGTTACAGAAGCTACAAAACTGACCTTCCCTTGAGCAGATTGAGTTTCTGGAGCATCACATTTGTGGGGTCAATTAAACGCTCAAAATGGCCAGAAAAAGAGAACTTTCATCTGAAACTCGACAGTCTATTCTTGTTCTTAGAAATGAAGGCTATTCCACAAAATTGTTTGGGTGACTTTTGAACGGTAGTGTATATGATAATTCAACAAATTACTTCCAAAGAGTTCATTTTACAGACAATCATTCATTAAATTGATAAAAAATCTAAATAAATTGATACAAAATCTAAATAAATGTTTTTTCCTATTTAAATAATGAATTTAAAATATTGTAATGGGGGCTCCACAGAAAATATTGCTTACGGCCCTTATTTAGCGAGGAGCGGATTATATGGCAACAGACATACATTTGAAGAAAGTTCCATTGAGTTATCGTCACCCTTTTAAAATCATCGCCCTTTTTCAAGTTTTTCAGGAAACCCAAACATTTTTTACCAAAACAAAAGCATTAACAGATCATTTCACTCCTAAAGGATGGCTACCGGTACAGTAATAATACTCTGTAAACTATGTAACTTAAAAGAAATTACTTAGGCAATTGTTTTACATGCCTTTGTGACTTTAGCAAGCTATGCTAACACTTTATTTTGAAGGCGTCTACATACGGGTCACACAAGCCTGCCATAGACGGTGATCATGAGCATTAATGTTACTTCAAAGTGTCAATCTTCATGACACAGTCTTTGTAGACACCTTCAAAATAAAGTGTTACCACCTCTTGCTGAAGTCACCAAAAATTGCCTTTTTTATTTCTCATATGCCATTATTTTGAAGGGGTGAAATCACATGATCAACTTAGGCAAAACAATGTTCACATAAAAAGACTCGGGCGATTATTTGAACAGTGTGACAAATATCACAATCACGAATATGTTCACCTCTTTTCCTACTCCTCACTTTTTTGTGTAACAAACTAGTCTATTTTTACAATGTAACACTTTTTTTATCGAGTACAACTGCATAATAATAATCCATCATGGGGGCCAAATAAAGTTGCTAGTGAGTGACACTACTGGGGGTTGGGGTGGCATTCCTCTCCACCAAGAGTAAAGTACCAATGAAATTAAAGTCTCTTTGCCTATAGCAGTGCTATTAAAGTACAGTTTCAAGAGCCCGAGGTCAAAATTTGGATGTTTCTTTAAAAAGTGCCTCCGCGGGTTATATTCCATCAGCTTTTTCACTGCACTGTCAATAAATTCATTATTCTGCCCTCGCTACTCGTTTCCAGCGTGTGCAGCTAGACAGATAGTTAACAGCATGAAGAAACAGAAGCCACGTTTATGATTGATGTTCCTTCCTTTGAATTATTTTTCTTCCTTAGTTTTATTTCTTTATAGGTCTTCCTTTATTTAGGTTTGTAAGACTAAAAATAGAAATATTACAAAAGTGTAATGTCCATTGTGTGAATGTTAAGTGTTAATACACTCAGGAAACTAAAAGAAACAGAAGCTAAGTTGATGATTGATGTTCCTTCTTTTGAATTATTATTCTTCCTTAGTTTTATTTCTTTATAGGTCTTCCTTTATTTAGGTTTGTAAGACTAGAAATTGAAGTGTTACAAAAGTATAATATCCGTTGTGTATTTTACATAAATAAAATACAATGTTAAGTGTTAATACACACAGCAAACATTGCACACATGTGGTTTACCACAATTAAACCTAAAGTGTAGCTTTAAAGTATATTGAACCAGTTTTGATCGGCAGAGTTAAACAGCCAAAAACAACACGACCACCAACACAAAAAGATATCGCAAGGTCAGCAATTTCAATACTTTTGTAATTTGTTGTCCAATCGCTGTTAAAAGTCAGGGGCCGTACTTATCAAGCTTCTTAGAGTGCCATTTTACACTTAAGTCCTGAGAATTTGCTAAATTTAGTCCTACTCTCAAACTTAAGAATAAAAGCTTTTTATCAACGTTCTTAAGTCTAAGAATCACTCCTACTCTCCACGATATTTAAGAGACCTTCAGAGGTGTCTTAAGTGGTTAGGAGTTGCCAGCAGGGGATGGCACTGAGGCGAGAGAGACGTGCGCGAACGTTCAGGGAACGGAACCATGTTTTTTTTTTTTGATGACGAGCAGCTGATCAAACGGTATCGTTTAGACAGAGCGGATATTATTTTTGTCACAGATTTAATACTTTTCGATTCCTTGTGGATTTCTGCATGTGTCTGCAGTGGGCTAGTATATATAGAGCCAGCCACACCAGTTTCAAATTAGTTGCCTAATTAATGAATTGGAAAGAAAATGTTATGACAGTAGCGTATGTGTGTGGCCGTGAGGTGAGTGACGTCAGTGAGTGTGTGGGCGATAGAAGAGAGGGAGCGGTAGCGTGAGTGCCGGCGGGGACTAGTTTGTTTTGTATTATTTTGTAGTTTATTGTCAAAATATACACTACCATTGTCCACTTAAATATTTCCAAGATATTTCTTTATTCTTAGACAAGGGATTCCCTTCCGTGATTGGTCATTTCTATGGACACAGAAATGACGTCACCTAAAATTCCGTTTACGGCACATAGTAATGTCGTAATTCAGGGGTTTACCACATAATTTATGATCAATGATTACTCCCAAGAATTTAGTTTCATATACTCTATCAATTTCAACTTGATTTAATTGTAATTTTGCTTCACAATTTGTCCTTGTACCACTAAACACCATGCATTTAGTTTTCTTATCATTTAATGATAACTTATTAATATCAAACCATTTTTTTTAGCTGAAGCAACTCAACCTAATAATCCTCAACACTTCCTTCAAGTCTTCTCCTGAACAATATACTTTGGTATCATCTGCAAACATCATACATTTACATTTATTATATACTGAACAAATATCATATAAATAACTTAGGTCCCAATACCGAGCCTTGTGGAAACCCAAAAGTTACTCTTCTCCGCTGTGATTTAGTCTTATTAATTTCCACATATTGAGAATTATTACTTAAATAACTACTTAACCACTGTTGTGAAATGTTGTGTATCGGACATCACTGATGAATACACCACTTAACCGTAATATTATTTAGGTTCGAACCTTGAACAGCCAGCTGGGTGGGCTCTTTTTAAACATGCGACTTTATTCCAACAGTGCTGTAAGTGTATTTAAAAGTACAACAGCAATGAGATATATTATTATATTATACTATTATGTAAGCTGTAGGCGCTCGTCTGAGCGACATCAAACCGATAATTTGCCCTCAAGATACATTTTGAAGCTTCTGGTGCGATAATTTGTCATTTTCCATCTGGCAACACTGACATGTGTCACTCGGTGTAGGTCAAGTGATGTTCATTAAGCTTCAAACTCCACGCCAGGCCCTCATTTTCCAACTTCGGCCGTGGAATATACATTTTTAAACCGCGTTAGAAACATTTGTATGCTTTTATACTTCTTTGCTAGGTGTTTTCCCCGTTCTTTTTGCGGTACCAACAAGCTAGCTTAAAATACAAAAAAAAAAACGCGTGGCAGAAAATGCGTTCAAAAATGGATTCAAGTGGACTTTTGAAGTTTTAACGCAAGCTAAGTGAAGATGGATCATATTTAATGTCACTTGCTGTCGACAGGTAAGGCCTAAACCTTAACATAACAAAAGCACATACTAGCGTTAAGTACCCTTATTTTCTTATTATCTTATTTTCACAAATATCTATATTTTTGTGCTGTATGTTGCATCCATCCATCCATTTTCTACCGCTTGTCCCTTTTGGGGTCGCGGGGGGTATATTATATGTTATATTGTTTAAATAAAATATATGTGCGTACTTGACTGATCATGCAGTGAGTGTACAGAAAGCTGGTGTTGTACTGCCCTCTAGTGGTAACTCTTGCATTGTGCACTTTAGCAAGATATTATTGTGTGTATCAATACAGGTGCTGGACATATTACTAGAAATCATTCCTATGCGTTTTACTTGTGTAATTGTTATACGTCAAACTTTAAATGGATGAAACCAAACGTTGTTTGTTGAAGCTCGTTTCAGACGAGATACGAGCAGTCATGGACATTTAGAGACTGGAATTATTTTCCATTCTTCTTGAAAAAAAAAAAAAACTCAGTCGAATTAAAAGAAAAGTGTTTTGGTTTTTTTCAGATATTGCCAAATATTTGGTATTGGATTTAGGCTTGTTTAGCCACTATAAATGTGTTATAGTTTGTTATAAAGTAGATTCTAAACAGTGTTGTATGTGCTACCTACCACTAGATGGCAGCAACATTGGCATACTGTCCCATACTAGGAAACAGAAAGTGGTTGTGAAGGGCCACAGTGACCTATCAGTGGAGTGGAGTCGTGTCGAAAAAGCCCCATTGCATGATGGGAACATAGTTGTGTTGAAGTGTAATATAAATAGTTATAATATTGTAATGATCCAACAGTGTTGTGTAGTAGACTCTTGTACATGTGCAGGCTTGTTGAGTGTGTTTGTTTGCTAGTGTGCACCATCACTTAACATGGTGTGTGTGTGAATGAGTTGTGTGTGTGAGACGTGTACAACTCATACTTACCTGGCAGGGGAGATACCATGATCAAGAAGGTGGTTCACCTAGGGTGAGGCTCAGCCATTGCACTCCGGCTGTGCTGACCCTTACGAATTCCCCAAATGTGGGAATCTCGACTGCATAATTTGTGGTAGTGGGGGACTGCGTTCGCGCTCTCCCCTGATTTTATGTCCAATGTCAATCAGAGTAATGTCAATTAAATTTGTGACTGTCACTCGTTTAGGCAATTGTTGGTTCTTCTTCGTCTCCTTGATTTTCAATGCAACTGTGCACTTTTCACAAACCATAGATGTTACAACGTGACTGGGCCGGCAGCTGTTTGAATGGAGAAAAAGCGGACATGACGAGAGGTTGTCTTCACTCAGGTCCGCACGACCTGGAGGGGGCGTGCCTTAAGTCCGGCTGAAATCGGGAGAAATTCGGGAGAATGGTGGTCCCGGGAGATTTTCGGGAGAGGCACTGAAATTCGGGAGGGTTGGCAAGTATGGTGTCTCATGCACTGTAATGTCAGTGTCTCATGCACTGTAATGTCAGTGTCTCATGCACTGTTTTCAGTGTCTCATGCACTGTAATGTCAGTGTCTCATGTACTGTAATGTCAGTGTCTCATGCACTGTAATGTCAGTGTCTCATGCACTGTAATGTCAGTGTCTCATGCACTGTTTTCAGTGTCTCATGCACTGTAATGTCAGTGTCTCATGCACTGTAATGTCAGTGTCTCATGCACTGTAATGTCAGTGTCTCATGCACTGTTTTCAGTGTCTCATGCACTGTTTTCAGTGTCTCATGCACTGTCATGTCAGTGTCTCATGCACTGTAATGTCAGTGTCTCATGCACTGTTGTCAGTGTTTCATGCACTGTAATGTCAGTGTTTCATGCACTGTAATGTCAGTGTCTCATGCACTGTAATGTCAGTGTCTCATGCACTGTAATGTCAGTGTCTCATGCACTATAATGTCAGTGTCTCATGCCCTGTTTTCAGTGTCTCATGCACTGTAATGTCAGTATCTCATGCACTGTTTTCAGTGTCTCATGCACTGCAATGTCAGTGTCTCATGCACTGTTTTCAGTGTCTCATGCACTGTAATGTCAGTGTCTCATGCACTGTAATGTCAGTGTCTCATGCACTGTAATGTTAGTGTCTCATGCCCTGTTTTCAGTGTCTCATGCACTGTAATGTCAGTGTCTCATGCACTGTAATGTCAGTATCTCATGCACTGTTTTCAGTGTCTCATGCACTGTAATGTCAGTGTCTCATGCACTGTTTTCAGTGTCTCATGCACTGTAATGTCAGTGTCTCATGCACTGTAATGTCAGTGTCTCATGCACTGTAATGTCAGTGTCTCATGCACTGTTTTCAGTGTCTCATGCACTGTAATGTCAGTGTCTCATGCACTGTAATGTCAGTGTCACATGCACTGTTTTCAGTGTCTCATGCACTGTAATGTCAGTGTCTCATGCACTGTTTTCAGTGTCTCATGCACTGTAATGTCAGTGTCTCATGCACTGTAATGTCAGCGTCTCATGGACTGTTTTCAGTGTCTCATGCACTGTAATGTCAGTGTCTCATGCCCTGTTTTCAGTGTCTCATGCACTGTAATGTCAGTGTCTCATGCACTGTAATGTCAGTGTCTCATGCACTGTTTTCAGTGTCTCGTGCACTGTAATGTCAGTGTCTCATGCACTGTTTTCAGTGTCTCATGCACTGTAATGTCAGTGTCTCATGCACTGTAATGTCGGTGTCTCATGCACTGTAGTGTCAGTGTCTCATGCACTGTAATGTTAGTGTCTCATGCACTGTTTTCAGTGTCTCATGCACTGTAATGTCAGTGTCTCATTCACTGTAATGTCAGTGTCTCATGCACTGTTTTCAGTGTCTCATGCACTGTAATGTCAGTGTCTCATGCACTGTTTTCAGTGTCTCATGCACTGTAATGTCAGTGTCTCATGCACTGTAATGTCAGTGTCTCATGCACTGTAATGTCAGTGTCTCATGCACTGTAATGTTAGTGTCTCATGCACTGTTTTCAGTGTCTCATGCACTGTAATGTCAGTGTCTCATGCACTGTAATGTCAGTGTCTCATGCACTGTAATGTCAGTGTCTCATGCACTGTAATGTCAGTGTCTCATGCACTGTTTTCAGTGTCTCATGCACTGTAATGTCAGTGTCTCATGCACTGTAATGTCAGTGTCTCATGCACTGTAATGTCAGTGTCTCATGCACTGTTTTCAGTGTCTCATGCACTGTAATGTCAGTGTCTCATGCACTGTTTTCAGTGTCTCATGCACTGTAATGTCAGTGTCTCATGCACTGTAATGTCAGTGTCTCATGCACTGTTTTCAGTGTCTCATGCACTGTAATGTCAGTGTCTCATGCACTGTTTTCAGTGTCTCATGCACTGTAATGCCAGTGTTTCATGCACTGTAATGTCAGTGTCTCATGCACTGTAATGTCAGTCTCTCATGCACTGTTTTCAGTGTCTCATGCACTGTTTTCAGTGTCTCATGCACTGTAATGTCAGTGTCTCATGCACTGTAATGTCAGTGTCTCATGCACTGTAATGTTAGTGTCTCATGCACTGTTTTCAGTGTCTCATGCACTGTAATGTCAGTGTCTCATACACTGTAATGTCAGTGTCTCATGCACTGTTTTCAGTGTCTCATGCACTGTAATGTCAGTGTCTCATGCACTGTAATGTCAGTGTCTCATGCACTGTAATGTTAGTGTCTCATGCACTGTTTTCAGTGTCTCATGCACTGTAATGTCAGTGTCTCATACACTGTAATGTCAGTGTCTCATGCACTGTAATGTCAGTGTCTCATGCACTGTTTTCAGTGTCTCATGCACTGTAATGTCAGTGTCTCATGCACTGTAATGTCAGTGTCACATGCACTGTTTTCAGTGTCTCATGCACTGTAATGTCAGTGTCTCATGCACTGTTTTCAGTGTCTCATGCACTGTAATGTCAGTGTCTCATGCACTGTAATGTCAGTGTCTCATATAAATGATAATGATAAATGGGTTGTACTTGTATAGCGCTTTTCTACCTTCAAGGTACTCAAAGCGCTGCACTGTTTTCAGTGTCTCATGCACTGTAATGTCAGTGTCTCATGCACTGTTTTCAGTGTCTCATGCACTGTAATGTCAGTGTCTCATGCACTGTAATGTCAGTGTCTCATGCACTGTTTTCAGTGTCTCATGCACTGTAATGTCAGTGTCTCATGCACTGTAATGTCAGTGTCTCATGCACTGTAATGTCAGTGTCTCATGCACTGTTTTCAGTGTCTCATGCACTGTAATGTCAGTGTCTCATGCACTGTAATGTCAGTGACTCATGCCCTGTTTTCAGTGTCTCATGCACTGTAATGTCAGTGTCTCATGCACTGTTTTCAGTGTCTCATGCACTGTAATGTCAGTGTCTCATGCACTGTAATGTCAGTGTCTCATGTACTGTAATGTCAGTGTCTCATACACTGTAATGTCAGTGTCTCATACACTGTAATGTCAGTGTCTCATGCACTGTAATGTCAGTGTCTCATGCACTGTTTTCAGTGTCTCATGCACTGTAATGTCAGTGTCTCATGCACTGTAATGTCAGTGTCTCATGCACTGTTTTCAGTGTCTCGTGCACTGTAATGTCAGTGTCTCATGCACTGTTTTCAGTGTCTCATGCACTGTAATGTCAGTGTCTCATGCACTGTTTTCAGTGTCTCATGCACTGTAATGTCAGTGTCTCATGCACTGTAATGTTAGTGTCTCATGCACTGTTTTCAGTGTCTCATGCACTGTAATGTCAGTGTCTCATGCACTGTTTTCAGTGTCTCATGCACTGTAATGTCAGTGTCTCATGCACTGTAATGTCAGTGTCTCATGCACTGTAATGTCAGTGTCTCATGCACTGTTTTCAGTGTCTCATGCACTGTAATGTCAGTGTCTCATGCACTGTAATGTCAGTGTCACATGCACTGTTTTCAGTGTCTCATGCACTGTAATGTCAGTGTCTCATGCACTGTTTTCAGTGTCTCATGCACTGTAATGTCAGTGTCTCATGCACTGTAATGTCAGTGTCTCATGCACTGTAATGTCAGTGTCTCATGCACTGTTTTCAGTGTCTCATGCACTGTCATGTCAGTGTCTCATGCACTGTAATGTCAGTGTCTCATGCACTGTTGTCAGTGTCTCATGCACTGTAATGTCAGTGTCTCATGCACTGTAATGTCAGTGTCTCATGCACTGTAATGTCAGTGTCTCATGCACTGTAATGTCAGTGTCTCATGCCCTGTTTTCAGTGTCTCATGCACTGTAATGTCAGTGTCTCATGCACTGTTTTCAGTGTCTCATGCTTCCCTTACCCTATGCCGGCCTCGTCCTACACCTGAAGACCCTCGCCCTGACCCTAAATACCTTGGGGTCACCCTGGACAGGTCGCTCACTTTCCGTAAACACCTCTTGGCAACACGCAAGAAACTCAACACCCGCGTCTCACTGCTGAGACGGTTGGTCGGGTCCGGTTGGGGTGCCGGGGCAAGAACTCTGCGAACAGCAGCACTTGCCCTGGTCTACTCAACTGCTGAGTACTGCGCACCTGTCTGGGCGCGCAGTGCTCACTCTAAACAACTTGATGTCCCGATCAACGAAGCCTTGCGTGTTATCACTGGATGCCTGCGCCCCACCCCTGTGGAGCTACTGCCCATCTTAGCAGGCATCCAACCCGCTGAGCTTCGTCGCCAAGGTGCTGTAGCAACTCTGGCGGGCCGGGCAAACATGGATGAGAACCACCTGCTCCATGAAAGGCTCACACTCTCCTCAGAGCCAACGCCCCGCCTCCCCTCCAGAGACCCACTGGTACCAGCCGCCCTGAAGCTCCTGCAGCAATGCAGTGACAACAACATCAGGGCGGCTCACTGGGCGAATCACAAATGGAGCACGGACCTGGAGCATACCATCTCCTCCAGACTCCGTGACTTCATACCTGACACCGGCTCAATACCAGGCCTCTCACTACCACGAGTGGCCTGGGTGAGGCTTAACCGCCTCCGAACTGGTGTCGGTCGCTTTCGCTCAAACATGTTCCAGTGGGGCTTAGCACCTAACGCGACGTGTGAGTGTGGCGCGGAGGAGCAGACTGCCGACCACGTGATCCTGCGTTGCCCGATTTATCGTGCTCCTAATGGTTTGCGTGGCCTGGCGGACCTGGATGACTGCTCGGTGACCTGGCTCACTTCTGTGTGTCCTGACATATGAACGGGAGGGCCCCCCGGGCCTGGGGTGGTAAAAGGCATAGACCCTCGGCCTCAGGTCCGGGTGCCGGAAAACAGCTGCCCATACGATGAAGACGATGAAGAAGTGTCTCATGCACTGTAATGTCAGTGTCTTATGCACTGTTTTCAGTGTCTCATGCACTGTAATGTCAGTGTCTCATGCACTGTAGTGTCAGTGTCTCATGCACTGTAATGTTAGTGTCTCATGCACTGTTTTCAGTGTCTCATGCACTGTAATGTCAGTGTCTCATTCACTGTAATGTCAGTGTCTCATGCACTGTTTTCAGTGTCTCATGCACTGTAATGTCAGTGTCTCATGCACTGTTTTCAGTGTCTCATGCACTGTAATGTCAGTGTCTCATGCACTGTAATGTCAGTGTCTCATGCACTGTAATGTCAGTGTCTCATGCACTGTAATGTTAGTGTCTCATGCACTGTTTTCAGTGTCTCATGCACTGTAATGTCAGTGTCTCATGCACTGTAATGTCAGTGTCTCATGCACTGTTTTCAGTGTCTCATGCACTGTAATGTCAGTGTCTCATGCACTGTAATGTCAGTGTCTCATGCACTGTTTTCAGTGTCTCATGCACTGTAATGTCAGTGTCTCATGCACTGTAATGTCAGTGTCACATGCACTGTTTTCAGTGTCTCATGCACTGTAATGTCAGTGTCACATGCACTGTTTTCAGTGTCTCATGCACTGTAATATCAGTGTCTCATGCACTGTAAGGTCAGTGTCTCATGCACTGTAATGTCAGTGTCTCATGCACTGTAATTTCAGTGTCTCATGCCCTGTTTTCAGTGTCTCATGCACTGTAATGTCAGTGTCTCATGCACGGTTTTCAGTGTCTCATGCACTGTAATGTCAGTGTCTCATGCACTGTTTTCAGTGTCTCATGCACTGTAATGTCAGTGTCTCATGCACTGTAATGTCAGTGTCTCATGCACTGTAATGTCAGTGTCTCATGCACTGTAATGTTAGTGTCTCATGCACTGTTTTCAGTGTCTCATGCACTGTAATGTCAGTGTCTCATGCACTGTAATGTCAGTGTCTCATGCACTGTTTTCAGTGTCTCATGCACTGTGATGTCAGTGTCTCATGCACTGTAATGTCAGTGTCTCATGCACTGTAATGTCAGTGTCTCATGCACTGTAATGTCAGTGTCTCATGCACTGTAATGTCAGTGTCACATGCACTGTTTTCAGTGTCTCATGCACTGTAATGTCAGTGTCTTATGCACTGTTTTCAGTGTCTCATGCACTGTAATGTCAGTGTCTCATGCACTGTAATGTCAGTGTCTCATGCACTGTAATGTTAGTGTCTCATGCACTGTTTTCAGTGTCTCATGCACTGTAATGTCAGTGTCTCATGCACTGTAATGTCAGTGTCTCATGCACTGTTTTCAGTGTCTCATGCACTGTAATGTCAGTGTCTCATGCACTGTTTTCAGTGTCTCATGCACTGTAATGTCAGTGTTTCTTGCACTGTAATGTCAGTGTCTCATGCACTGTTTTCAGTGTCTCATGCACTGTAATGTCAGTGTCTCATGCACTGTTTTCAGTGTCTCATGCACTGTAATGTCAGTGTTTCTTGCACTGTAATGTCAGTCTCTCGTGCACTGTAATGTCAGTGTCTCATGCACTGTTTTCAGTGTCTCATGCACTGTAATGTCAGTGTCTCATGCACTGTAATGTCAGTGTCACATGCACTGTTTTCAGTGTCTCATGCACTGTAATGTCAGTGTCTCATGCACTGTTTTCAGTGTCTCATGCACTGTAATGTCAGTGTCTCATGCACTGTAATGTCAGTGTCTCATGCACTGTTTTCAGTGTCTCATGCACTGTAATGTCAGTGTCCCATGCACTGTTTTCAGTGTCTCATGCACTGTAATGTCAGTGTCTCATGCACTGTTTTCAGTGTCTCATGCACTGTAATGTCAGTGTCTCATGCACTGTAATGTCAGTGTCTCATGCACTGTAATGTTAGTGTCTCATGCACTGTTTTCAGTGTCTCATGCACTGTAATGTCAGTGTCTCATGCACTGTTTTCAGTGTCTCATGCACTGTAATGTCAGTGTCTCATGCACTGTAATGTCAGTGTCTCATGCACTGTTTTCAGTGTCTCATGCACTGTAATGTCAGTGTCTCATGCACTGTAATGTCAGTGTCCCATGCACTGTTTTCAGTGTCTCATGCACTGTAATGTCAGTGTCTCATGCACTGTTTTCAGTGTCTCATGCACTGTAATGTCAGTGTCTCATGCACTGTAATGTCAGTGTCTCATGCACTGTAATGTTAGTGTCTCATGCACTGTTTTCAGTGTCTCATGCACTGTAATGTCAGTGTCTCATGCACTGTTTTCAGTGTCTCATGCACTGTAATGTCAGTGTCTCATGCACTGTAATGTCAGTGTCTCATGCACTGTTTTCAGTGTCTCATGCACTGTAATGTCAGTGTCTCATGCACTGTTTTCAGTGTCTCATGCACTGTAATGTCAGTGTTTCATGCACTGTAATGTCAGTGTCTCATGCACTGTAATGTCAGTCTCTCATGCACTGTTTTCAGTGTCTCATGCACTGTTTTCAGTGTCTCATGCACTGTAATGTCAGTGTCTCATGCACTGTAATGTCAGTGTCTCATGCACTGTAATGTTAGTGTCTCATGCACTGTTTTCAGTGTCTCATGCACTGTAATGTCAGTGTCTCATACACTGTAATGTCAGTGTCTCATGCACTGTAATGTCAGTGTCTCATGCACTGTTTTCAGTGTCTCATGCACTGTAATGTCAGTGTCTCATGCACTGTAATGTCAGTGTCTCATGCACTGTTTTCAGTGTCTCATGCACTGTAATGTCAGTGTCTCATGCACTCTTTTCAGTGTCTCATGCACTGTAATGTCAGTGTCTCATGCACTGTAATGTCAGTGTCTCATGCACTGTAATGTCAGTGTCTCATGCACTGTTTTCAGTGTCTCATGCACTGTAATGTCAGTGTCACATGCACTGTTTTCAGTGTCTCATGCACTGTAATGTCAGTGTCTTATGCACTGTTTTCAGTGTCTCATGCACTGTAATGTCAGTGTCTCATGCACTGTAATGTCAGTGTCTCATGCACTGTAATGTTAGTGTCTCATGCACTGTTTTCAGTGTCTCATGCACTGTAATGTCAGTGTCTCATGCACTGTAATGTCAGTGTCTCATGCACTGTTTTCAGTGTCTCATGCACTGTAATGTCAGTGTCTCATGCACTGTTTTCAGTGTCTCATGCACTGTAATGTCAGTGTTTCTTGCACTGTAATGTCAGTGTCTCATGCACTGTAATGTCAGTGTCTCATGCACTGTTTTCAGTGTCTCATGCACTGTAATGTCAGTGTCTCATGCACTGTTTTCAGTGTCTCATGCACTGTAATGTCAGTGTTTCTTGCACTGTAGTGTCAGTCTCTCATGCACTGTAATGTCAGTGTCTCATGCACTGTTTTCAGTGTCTCATGCACTGTAATGTCAGTGTCTCATGCACTGTAATGTCAGTGTCACATGCACTGTTTTCAGTGTCTCATGCACTGTAATGTCAGTGTCTCATGCACTGTTTTCAGTGTCTCATGCACTGTAATGTCAGTGTCTCATGCACTGTTTTCAGTGTCTCATGCACTGTAATGTCAGTGTTTCTTGCACTGTAATGTCAGTGTCTCATGCACTGTAATGTCAGTGTCTCATGCACTGTTTTCAGTGTCTCATGCACTGTAATGTCAGTGTCTCATGCACTGTTTTCAGTGTCTCATGCACTGTAATGTCAGTGTCTCATGCACTGTAATGTCAGTGTCACATGCACTGTTTTCAGTGTCTCATGCACTGTAATGTCAGTGTCTCATGCACTGTTTTCAGTGTCTCATGCACTGTAATGTCAGTGTCTCATGCACTGTTTTCAGTGTCTCATGCACTGTAATGTCAGTGTTTCTTGCACTGTAATGTCAGTGTCTCATGCACTGTAATGTCAGTGTCTCATGCACTGTTTTCAGTGTCTCATGCACTGTAATGTCAGTGTCTCATGCACTGTTTTCAGTGTCTCATGCACTGTAATGTCAGTGTTTCTTGCACTGTAGTGTCAGTCTCTCATGCACTGTAATGTCAGTGTCTCATGCACTGTAATGTCAGTGTCTCATGCACTGTAATGTCAGTGTCTCATGCACTGTAATGTCAGTGTCACATGCACTGTTTTCAGTGTCTCATGCACTGTAATGTCAGTGTCTCATGCACTGTAATGTCAGTGTCTCATACCCTGGAATTATTTATCTCTGAATTAGTGTAAAGAAAAGCTATTTTCTAATAGAAAAAATTTGGAAACGCTTCACGAATTTGCGTGTCATCCTTGCTCGCCTCGCGGAGAAGGATGGTCTCTGTTCCAAGTTCTAAATTACAGCCGTCTGATTGGCTGTCACTGAGCCGTTGGACAAAGCTTCGAATTAACATAACAGAGCTGTGATTGGTCCCGCCGCTCTTGTGTCCGCCCCATAAAGGTGGAGTCCGCCCATAAAGGTGGTGTCTTTCTCAGCGCGCTTGCTCCACACGTAGACTTCGATAGGATTATACGCAGCTCTTCAAATTCAGACAACAACGACGGTAAGTTATTACTTAAAAATGTTTACGTTTAGTGTGTGAAAGTTTTGGGCTTTTTACATGAACAGCGTTAACGTTGTGGTGTGCGTTTTAACACGTTAAACACGAGGAGGAGAAGAGGGGGGTGTATTCTTCGACACATTTAAACAATTAACGCAAATAAAACATGTTTTAATCGTGTATGTGCAAGTACTGTATGGTTTAACTTTGTAACGTTGCTGTTGTGGTGTAACTTTTAGCATGAGGAGACATGAAGCAGCTTGCGACTTTGTTTGTTTGTTTGTTTGTTTCTTTGAAGAACAAAAGGAATCCTAAGCTAAAATGGCTGCCATCATCACTATCAAACTTTTTTTCCCTCTACTACTGTTGTTGCTGGTACTACACTACCACAAGTACTACTACTACTACTTCTACTACAAATACAAGTACTACTACTACAAATACTCCTACTACTTACTACTACAAATACTACTACTATTGCTACTACTACAAATACAAGTACTACTACTACTAACACTACTACAAATACAAGTATTACTACTATACTACTACAAATACTCCTACTACTACTACTACTACTGCTACAAATACTCCTACTACTACTACTATTACTACAAATACAAAGTACTACAACTACTACTACTAACACTACTACAAATACAAGTACTACTACTATACTACTACAAATACTCCTACTACTACTACTACAAATACTACTACTACTATACTACTACAAATACTACTACTACTATTACTACAAATACAAGTACTGCAACTACTAACACTACTACTATACTACTACAAATACTACTATACTACTACTAACACTACTACTTTACTACTAATACTACTATACTACTACTAACACTACTACTACTACTACTTAAATGCTGTTCCCCCGGATAAAGCAAAAATATTTAACTAGATAGAATAACAACAATAACTGTGAGAATAACAACAATAACTGTGTTTATAAACGTGCATGTGACTTTATGCTTTGTTTTGGCAGACAATAGCTTCCTTGGACAACATAACATGGATTTTCACCCATTGTTTGTGTTTCATGGCTTCTCCACTGAGCTAACCCTGGAGCGTACGGCGGAGGCAACCAAGGTGGGGAAAAATAAGTCATCGGTGGCCTGCGCGGTGCAGAAAGGCGAGGAGGTGAAAGAGGAAGCCCGGGCACGCATCCGCCAGTCTGGAGGAGACCCCGGATGCGCCAAGCTGGTGCTCAGTGAGAGCAAGCTCCAGTTTGGGCAGTACCGGGGTCAAACCTTCAAGTGGCTGCTGGGGAATGACGTGGGGTACGCCTGCAGCATCGTGGTGTTGCACCAGAAGGAGCGTGACAGCGGATACACTTCCCAGTCACCCCTCGCGGTCAACAAGACCGCACTGGCATCATACGCGCGACTCTTTCCGGACATGGTCGCCGCCTTGCGCTCTCAAGCCGCGCTCATGGGGGAGATGCCCGTCAGGGAGCTGGATGGCAGAGCAGTGGGTTTTGGGGCTCATGCCAAAAGGACATACTCCGCTCTGTACGAATCCCCCTACGGCGACGATCAATCGTAAGTTTAATTTGATTGATGAGGGAATACTTTCCATTGCACATGTAACATATGTGTTGTGTCTATGCAGCTACTTGCAATGGCTACGAGGCAAGCGGACCAAACCGGGTTCCACGATGCACGCCTTCCAGCGTTATGTGTTGAAGCGTGACAAGGATGCGCAAACGCAGACCGCGCCCGGACCCGACGCCTCAGGTAAATGCTCTCCCCAGGTTTGCTTGACTTTTACAGGTGAAGAGGAGCCCACTGATGCCATGCTCCTGGAGCCCACTGATGCCACCACTGATGCCATGCTCTTGGAGCCCACTGATGCCATGCTCCTTGAAGCGGCCATGGAGGCGGAATCTCAGCGTGAGTTTTCATCATTGTTCATTGTCCAAAATATACGCTAATATGAACTGAATTGAGCTGACTGAAATGTGCCAACAGCTTCTACCTCGCAGACGCCGATGAGGACGCCGCTGGAAGCAGGCCCTTCCCGCCTTACAGCTCCCATCGCCGGAGACGGTGCTGCGTCGCCCCTGACTTCAGGCGCCGAGGTACGAGCGCATTGGCGACGCAACGTTTGAGGTTATTCCAGCCAACGTGTTTATTTGGTGTCCCTTCTGTTACAGTTGCTGCCCAAGTCCTGGCGACAGACGCTGCCGGAGGACCAGCACGACTGGGTGGGCCGTGCGCTTTTTGTCCGAGGTCCCAACGGGAAAGCGGTTCTCAAGTCCGGGCTGCAGCTATGGTGGCAACCTCCTAAGAAGTTGCCGTATTACACGCAGCCCCCTGCCTCGTCCACTGTGTTTTTTCACTCCCGCTTTTTCCTGTGGTGCCCGTACAAGCTTTGGGGCTGTAAGCTCGAGTGCCCAAAATGCAGGCGCAAGCTGACAGGTTGTGGACTGTACAAGACCCTGAGAAGGGTCCTGGACCTCAGTGACTGGTACTACATGGAGTGCCACAAGAAGTATGCCGCGTGGGCCAGCAACATCATCGGACAGCTGAGCACGGCAAACCAGGCAGAGTTCCCGGCCATCCTCACCTACAAGTGAGTCATTTAAAGAGGCGAGGATGTGTGGTGCATTTGTCTGGAATCTGTGTGACCGTGTGTTCCTCTCCCTCTTTAACAGGTCATCTTGTGACAAGAAGGTCATCTGGCAGATGCAGGCTCGCACGCTGGGCAACAGTGCCACTCGTCTTCGCTCCAACTTAATAATGGAGCACTCGCGAGAGTGGCAGACTCGGGCCATCGGCTACCTGGAGGTGATGGATCGCTTTTGCGCTGTCAGCTCCTCCTTGCTGCCGGGGGCCTGTATCCCGCCCATGCGCCCGCTACCGAGCGTTTCCTGGCTGCTGTCAGTGTACGTGAGGGAGGTTCTTCCTCGCATGGAGCACACGAAGGCCAGGATCACATCTATATTCGGAAGTATCCTGAAAATGGACTCCACCAAGAAGGTACGTCCGAGAAACGGCACCGACTACGGTCACGTTAAATGCCTTACGTCTTTTGTGTTTCCTAGATGACCAAGAAGCTTGCAGGTGAAGCCGCGGGAATGGCTGCCTGGGTCACCAACGTCGGCAACGAGCTTGGCCAGGTGCTCATGTCGGTGGTGACGGCGGCAGAGGGGGACGGTCTGCTGGCCATGGCCCGGGGACTCATGCGCCGCTACCGGGAGGCCGGGCGAGACCCTCCTCTCGTGAACTACGTGGATCGTGACTGCTGCTCCGCCGCCGGACAGCCTAAGGCGAGGTTTTGATCTGTTGTGCGGTAGTCTTCAAATTATGGCCTGCCTAGCGTAACGTGTGTCTGTGTCATTAGGTGGCGGCTACGTTCGGCGAGTGGGACCGGCTGGTGGTGCGCCTGGACGTGTGGCACCTCATGCGCCGCTTTTCCAGCGGCGTTACCACAGAGGCCCACACGCTCTATGGCGAATTCATGAATAGACTCTCGTTTGCCATGTTTGAGTGGGACGAGGGGGACGTGAGGCGTCTGAGTGAGGCTAAGCGGGCAGAGCATGGCGGGAACGCCCACGTCCAGCCGTCGGCCAAGGAGCTGCACCGTCACTGCCGCCGGCGCACCAGAGGAGCGGAGGAGACCAAGCGTCTTGTCCAGGAGGTGCTGGATCACCTGTGGGATGCCAAAGACACAATGGGCGTCAAGCTGTTTGACCAGGACAGAATGAAGGAGATCTGGAGCACTCAGCAACGCCACTTGGGCTGCATCCAGGACCCGCCTGGCGTGGCGCTTTATACCAGAACTTCCACAGTGACCAGAGGAGGGGTGGCTCTTCCCGTCTTCCGCTGTGCACGGGGCTCCACCTCTCTGGAGAGCTTCCATCTGCACTTGTGCCGTTTCATTCCAGGTAAAGTCTATGTGTTTGACAGGCCCTTTGGGCCACTTTCGCAGACGTGCGTGTCTAACACATTTCCTCTGTACGCAGGTACGTCGGCCGACGCCCTCCATTTCCAGGTTTACCTCCTGGAGGGTCTGTGTAGGTGGAACGAGGACCGAGGAAAAGCGGCGGTGAAAGGGACCGATGCTGTCACGGTGCAGTGCTATGACGCCAGTCTGCAAGACGCCCTCGCGCGGCTGACACAGCGGCTCATGGGTGTCACGCTGGTTGACAATTACACCCCAGGCGAGCAAGTACACAGGTAACGTGGACAGGGGGGGTGGAAGCTTTGCTGCTGCGGCGGCCATGAAAATCCATTCCGGTCTCATTTGATGTCTAATTGTGTTCAGGAGAGCTCATTGGCATCCAGTACCTGTATGCCCAGACTGGCGCCGTGCTGCAGTCCCACGCCGTGGATGATCCGGACCAGCCTGATGACTCAGCTGACCTGGGAGACGAGCAGGAGGACGAAGACCAACTCGAGGATGATGAGGGTTACGATGACACGCCAGTGGGAATCGAGCAGTACCCAGGTGACCGCCATTCCTTCCCTCCCGATGATGAGCAGCGGGCAGAAGAGAAGGAAGAAGAAGTGAGTGTCGTCTTTCTCCTGACTTACCTGACCATTTCGGACGTGCGTAATAAAGATATGTTTTTTGACACAGGATGTGTTGGGTCCAGACGGGAACGGCGGATACCAGCATGTCTGTCGCTTGGCCACCGCCCTTGTTGCGCTGCGGCACCGAATGTTTGTGCAGCCTCGGCAGGAGAGGCATATTATCGAACTTTGGCAAAAGCTGACAGACGTAGACAAAGCTCCTCTCAGCCTTCCCCCCCGCCACGCTCCCAAGCTGAACAAGGGACGCTTCAAGGTCTCCAGGCAGCACCACTTGGAAGGGGTGGCCAGTGTAAAACGGTATATGCGCAAAACAATTTATTTTATTGTATCAACTTGTGTCCTTTGCAAGACAATTTATTTTATTTTTCAATGTGTGTACTAATCAGTGTGATGTTGGTGTTCTTTCCATCTAGTTTGTACATCGGGCGGGGCGCCGAGGATGCGCACTCTCCGGACACAAGCAGGTTGATGGAGGCCGTCTTTATCGAGCTGTCGAGCCACAACAGGCAAGAGCGCATCATTTCGGGGTTCCGGCAGAGCCGATGGTCGCTGATAATGCGGGACTACACGCGCATTCGCGAGAACCTGTCCAGCAACCGGGCCATCAAAGCTGCTGGCTGCAGCATTCGCCTCTTGGAGGTCAACCACCGCACGCTCACTCTATGGTAACGCTTGTGTAATAATACAATGTATGCTTCGTAAAACAGTGCTGATTATTGATGGAAATGCTAATACATTGATGTATGTATACACACAGGTTCAACAAGCGGTGTAAGGACATGGCCAAGGCTGATGTTGTTGCGACGGTGCCAGCACAAAGTGGAGCAGCGACGACAACACAGTCCCTTCCTGCAGCCAGGGAACTGATGGAAGACATCGCACAACCCCATAATGCACTCGATTATCAGCACCCAGCTGACACCTCTGGCCTGGCTTGCACACGGAGGGGGCCTGTGGTGCCAGAACTCTACCGTGCTGTTGTTGCTGCTGCTGCTCCTCCATCATCATCATCATCCGCTGCTGCTCCTCCATCATCATCCGCTGCAGCTGCTCTTCCTCCTCCTCCTCCTCCTCCTCCATCATCCTCTGCTGCTGCTGCTCCTCCTCCATTGGGCTCCACCACCAGGGTACCACGCTCAACTGCTTGGTATCGGAAAAAGAAGGCACTCAGCTTAGGTGGTATTATGGACATCAACGACCTCAAGCGAACCGAGACATTCAAGTGCAAACTCTGTGGGCAACCAAAGAATAAAGAACATGGCCACAGTCGCTACAGAAACGAGACCTTTTGCGCACGTTCGCAGGGGCGTTCGGTGGAGGAGTGGCTGGCTGAGAAGAGGAGCCAGGACACCCAAAGACAGGTACTAGTGTTTGTTTATCCTGCACTACCTCAACTTCTTTACTGTTTACTGATTGCTTCATCTTGTCACCCACAGAGGCAGACCCAGCACACAAGAGCAACCCAGCCACTTGCCAACCCACAGACCCCTGTGCCCAACCCACAGACCCCTGTGCCCAACCCACAGACCCCTGTGCCCAACCCACAGACCCCTGTACCCAACCCACAGACCCCTGTGCCCAACCCACAGACCCCTGTACCCAACCCACAGACCCCTGTGCCCAACCCACAGACCCCTGTACCCAACCCACAGACCCCTGTACCCAACCCACAGACCCCTGTGCCCAACCCACAGACCCCTGTGCCCAACCCACAGACCCCTGTGCCCAACCCACAGACCCCTGTACCCAACCCACAGACCCCTGTGCCCAACCCACAGACCCCTGTACCCAACCCACAGACCCCTGTGCCCAACCCACAGACCCCTGTGCCCAACCCACAGACCCCTGTGCCCAACCCACAGACCCCTGTGCCCAACCCACAGACCCCTGTACCCAACCCACAGACCCCTGTGCCCAACCCACAGACCCCTGTACCCAACCCACAGACCCCTGTGCCCAACCCACAGACCCCTGTGCCCAACCCACAGACCCCTGTGCCCAACCCATACGCCCATTCAGTGCTGCTGCTGCGGAAGATTTTACCAAAGCCACCTCCGTAACCTTAATTGGCCCTCTGTTTTTTGCATTGTCCCTTTTCTACTGCTTTTGCATTGTATAGTTTTGTTATTTATAGTTTTGTTATTGTATATTGTCTATGTTATATTGTCTATGTTTGCTCTGTGAATTAAACATGTGATTTTAATGATTGTTTGCATTGCATTCTTTACTAGTGTTGAATTTAATGATTGTTTGATTTTAATGATTGTTTGCATTGCATTCAATTATTATTGTAAATACAAAAACTACAGTTATTTATATCTAATAAGTCAATAGTATATGTATATAGTTTTTATAATTAAATGTAAATAAAATCGTGAACGAGGCCCGGCCCCGGGACGCGAACACGCGCCGTCGGGTCAGCTGCTAGCCGCGCCCACCGGACGGCGATATAGCTCCCCTCGCTGCGAGGGGAGCTATATCGCCGTCCGGTGGGCGCGGTCTCCGGGGACGCGGCACACCGGAGCACATGCATGCGAGGGCGGGTACCAGAAAGCGCACTCGCTTGCCAGACGTCGCGCGTGCGTCTCCGCGGAAAAGACGCGGTAGGAAGACTTCGGGTGTTACCGCACCGGGGAAAGTCGGCGCGAGGGGCCGCCGCGCGCCGATGGCGCCTGGCCCAAGGAACCGGAAGTCGAGGGGCCATGCTAATCTTCTCTGTATCGTTCCAATTTTAGTATATGTGTTACCGAAGTAACACATTGTACTGGAGTGGCACAATAAGTAAAAGTATAATGTTTTTTTAATGTACGTTACATACACGGTAGCGGTATTACGACATTTTCACCATAGAAATAAAGAATTTACTGTTCATTGTTCTTTAACTTCATATTTCAGATCATGTTTTTGTGGAATCACGACCAGCAATGGTAAGAAACAAACGGTTAAGCAGTTTGAGCTGGTCAGCTAGTGGAAATATATGCGAATTAATGTAATACTACATTCTCCCAGGGGTTGAGGTGGGCGGGGTTTGGTGGTAGCGGGGTGTATATTGTAGCGTCCCGAAAGACTTAGTGCTGCAAGGTGTTCTGGGTATTTGTTCTGTTGTGTTTATGTTGTGTTACGGTGCGGATGTTCTCCCGAAATGTGTTTGTCATTCTTGTTTGGTGTGGGTTCACAGTGTGGCACATATTTGTAACAGTGTTGAAGTTGTTTATACGATCACCCTCAGTGTGACCTGTATGGCTGTTGACCAAGTATGCCTTGCAGTCCCTTCAGTGTGTCTGTATGTATGGAGAAAAAGAGGACACTAAAGCCAGTGCCATCACAGCACACCCTCAATATTATTGTCTGTGTGAAAATCAGGAGAAGTTCAAGAGAATGGTTGCCCCGGGATGAACGCTGAGATTCGGGAGTCTCCTGGGAAAATGGGGAGGGTTGGCAAGTATGATGCTCACCTGCTAAACGCCTATCTGCTCGACGCTGAAGCGCTGACCACATGCGCTCTGAATACGCACAGCTGATTGGCTGTTACCGCTTTGTGTGTAACCAATCAGATGATTGTGAGGGTGGGACAATGCCGGGTGCTGAGACAGAGGCAGAAGAAGCAAAGCAGCTTGTTAAGACTTTAGCTTAGAAACTCATTCGATACACCACCATACCGAACCGAAACCCCCGTACCGAAACAGTTCAATACAAATACACGTACTGTTACACCCCTAATATGTACATATATATTCAAAAATAAACACAATTTAATAATATTAATAAATAAATAAATCATATATACATATATGGATATATATAGATACCAGTGGAGGCTGGTGACTTCCAGAATTGAGGAGGCCATTTTTTTCCGCTTGCTCACTTCACTCGCGATGGAATGTTCCCTGTTCTCTTATCTGTCTTTGTGCTGGCCAAAGGCATACTATTTGGAGTGTAAGCTACAGTCAGAAAGTTCTTGCTGATGCAATTCATTGTGCAGAGCTTAGCCTTGTGCCTTCCTGAAGAAATTACATTGCTGTAAGTCTATGAGCCTGCCTGATAATTAAGCTGAGAAATGACATTTGGATGTTATATAAACGCCAAGTGAACATGTGTAAAAGGCAGGAATTTTAATTATGTAGTTAAAAACAATTTTGTTTAGCTTACATTTTTCATTCTTCTACAGCTTCAACATGTAATCACCAATTTAATCAAGTTTAGCATATAAAAAAGATAAGATAACACTTTCTTTATCATATGTAGTTTTATTCAATATATTTAATATAAAATATGTAAAAATATGGTTCCAGTTGGCTTTATCTGCTGAGAAACACAGACAAAATGGAGTGTTATTACTACTGAGAACTAGTGGTGTAACACTGGTAGAGACATCTAATTAGTTCAACTCACATCTGGTTTAGCTGAGGGGCGGCATGCTCTCTCCTGGACTCCACTCCACATCTATCTCCAGCCCAAGATCTCAAATTGCGCCAGAATCTCGCCGATTTCCGAGGTCGTTTTAAGCAAAAGTATTTGGCTATATGAGCTATAAACTTCACGGATGATAGCCAGGGGTGTTCTCTAAATTTCCTGAAAAGCACAAGTTGATAGGACACTCGTAGCCACTATGGCGAGTGTTTGTTTGACTGAAGTGGCTGGCGAATTCTCAAAATGGCTTCTGTGTTGATTAGGAAAGGAAAGGATTGATTCCAAATGAACCAGTAGCATGTGATTGGACGAACAAAATGTCAATCTTTCAGCCCTGGACACAATGCATGGTGAGGCCAGGCCTCCGTTGCCCACCCATTTTCAGTGATCTGGCCAATCACATATTGGCATGAAAAAGCATGCATTACATTGACTTCTATGAGAAGCTAATTTCCTAGGGGAGGCCTGGCCTCCCTTAATACAAACTGATAGGGAAATCTGGCCTGTTGCTTTACAATTGCAATATTGGGTTTTAGCCATGGGAACATTTAGATTTATGAACAAAACTAAAATAATATGAATATAAAAAATAAAAAATATGTTTTTTGTTCAAATAAATAAATAAAATAAATATATTTATTGTTTTTTTTAAATCTCTCTCTTCTCTCAAATTATTGGGGAGGCCAGGCCTCCTCCACCTCTATGGAGGAGCCTCCACTGATAGATACATATATACATGTGTGTGTGTGTGTAAAAAAGAGAGTCCAAATGCTGCTAAGTTTCCTTTGAGTATGACTCATTTCCTAGTAGTGTGGGCAATTGATGACACTATAGCTGCATGTGCATTATAAAGCGGCTCCCAAACGAACGGCTTGCAACTGGGAATTGGTTCTCATAGTTCACTTAAAAGAGCCGTTCAATAGACTCAATTTGTTTGCGATCGTCACATCTCTACAGATAGGTTTCCGATGACGTCGTCTGCTAACATCCGCCATCTTGTCTGTCAAAACTAAGCGAAGTCACTAAATTGCCAGAAGGGAAACACTTCTAAGCAAGCACGCCTCTATTGTTATTTTTGTGCTAAATGGGTCACACATGCATCATGTGTGGTTGTAGAAATCGAGCGAATTCAGGACAAGGAACCACAGGTCATTGTAAAGCAGGGAAACTGAACCGTGGACAGAAAGGTGCAACCTGTTTACATACTGTATATCCACAATGTACATAAATATCAAGGCACTTTCAACATATCTCAACAAGTTTACACTCCCACCAGTTTGAGCAATGATGTCTTTAACAAAACATTTCCGGGAAGAAAATAAAAGCAAATACAAATAGAGTATTAAAAGATAATAATAAATAATAATAAACAACAGGATAAAATACACAATTAAAAAGTACAAAAAAAGGCTAATCTAAATCACCTTAAATTTCTCCAATAAAGATATCAATTTAAGGGCTTTTGTGCTTTCAACCATTTTCCAAGATTTAATTGATACATTGAAAACATTAAGCCAATGTGAAAATGTAAGTTTTACTTTCAGAAATTGACATTTATGTATAAAAAATTGAGCTTGTAGCATAATAATGTTGACAAACATTTCTATGTTACCATCATTTATAAATATGGCAAATTTGTTCTCTTCTATTGTGAATGGGGACATCTCCACACCTGAAACCGGGTTAAGTCGCTAGCCTGCCACTTATGTCGCCATTAGTCGACGTAATCCATCCATCCATCCATCCATCCATTTCCACCGCTTATTCCCTTCGGGGTCACGGGGGGCGCTGGAGCCTATCTCAGCTACAATCGGGCGGAAGGCGGGGTACACCCTGGACAAGTCGCCACCTCATCGCAGGTAATCAATCGTGAAAATGTGTCGGCTGCCATTTCTATGAAATTTGTTTAGTATGTAGGCATGTTTTGTTCTATTACCTCCCTCATAATCACACAACGGCGTGCCACAACTCTGTAAAACGTGCTATGGGTGTAACAGTACATGTATTCCTATCCATTTTTTTTTTTTTTGGAACAACCTTCGGTATGGTACACGTTCCCAATTTCCATATCTTGTTTATGAACACTACGCCTCGCGGTGAAATGGGTAATCGTACAAATACAAATAGGTAAGACAAAACAGTGTGCCGCCATCGTTCAGTCGAGGACAGGAACAGTGCTAGATACAAACTATAAATCCTGCACTTCAGCCAGTAAGGGACTTCATTCTACTAAAAATAAAAAATTAAATTACACTCTTATTGTTTCATACACATGTTTCATATATGTGTTTCCTAAAACAACAAACGCTGTATATGTGCTGTCTGAAGTGTGGCCCGGGGACCATCTTTGGCTTGCAGCTTGTTTTTTATTGGCCTTCAGCATAATCTAAAAGTAAAAGCTACCTGGAGCTTGTGTGTTATTCATTCTCGTCTAATGCCCTCCCACTTGCTCTGATGTCTATACAATAAATACTTATTTATTGATTTGTTTATGACTGTTTTGTCAAGATAAACCAGTATGAAATGTTTCCAGCAGCTAAATTCCCGACACAAATCGATGGCGACATTACAACTTGGTTTAAGAAAAACAAGAAAAAGGTAGGTTAAAGTATACATTTAATCTAATGTGACATTTAGTGAAATACATATTGCTTTCTACTCCTTTTCAGACATATTGTCGAAATCTGATGTTCCTTCATGTAACTTTGTGGAGCATGTTGGAAATAAACTCAACCATGAATTGATTAACGTGTTGAAAACAAGTTGAAAAACTTATTCGGGTGTTGCTATTTAGTGGTCAATTGTACATAATATGTACTGTACTGTGCAATCTACTAATAACAGTTTCAATCAATCAATCAAAACCCTGACCATTATAACGTCACTAGGCCATGAATGTCAGCAAAGTGTTCCTCTGTCAAAGTGATAATGCCCCAACTAGTTCACTGACCTCCTTGACTAACACAAACAGTGCAGTGTGCAGTACTCACCACAGGATGGCAGTAGTGTTAGCATGTGTTACTGTCCAAACAAAGAAACAGGAAGTTGCAGTAGAAGGGGGAAGGTAGAATTCCTAATTGAGTCGTTCAGTTGATGAAACAACACAGGTTAGTTTTCAAAAATAACAACTGTATTAATTCACATAAACCTTTGTGTCATTTCAAGGATTGAAATAACTTTATTGTCACACCAGCACACACAGACAAGTGTGTCCATCCATACTCGTAAACCGGAAGTGGTTGTGAAGGGGGGCAGGGACACTTCCCGGTTGAGCTGAGGCGTGTAGAAAAAGCCCCATTGCATGATGGGAACACATAGTTGTGTTGAAGTGTAATATAAATAGTAATAATATTGTAATGATCCAACAGTGTTGTGTAGTAGACTCTTGTACATGTGCAGGCTTGTTGAGTGTGTTTGTTTGCTAGTGTGCACCATCACTTAACATGGTGTGTGTGTGAATGAGTTGTGTGCGTGAGACGTGTACAACTCATACTTACCTGGCAGGGGAGATACCATGATCAAGAAGGTGGTTCACCTAGGGTGAGGCTCAGCCATTGCACTCCGGCTGTGCTGACCCTTACGAATTCCCCAAATGTGGGAATCTCGACTGCATAATTTGTGGTAGTGGGGGACTGCGTTCGCGCTCTCCCCTGATCTTATGTTCAATGTAACCAAAGTGCTCCATCCCCTAAGGATTTAATAGGTCTTGGTCAGATCAGTATAACATACTGTCACCATAAATGGTGCGATTCACATTATCCATTAGACTGCCCCTCGTTACGATAGTAACACATGCGAAAGCTCCGCCATCTAGTGGTGAGTAGTGAGCAGCACACCCTTTATGGTTTTTGCTGATATTGGCAAATTGTAGTTAAAGAAAACTATTCAACATTAAAATTTAACTTATTAAAACATCACTCTACTGTAACTTGGAATAAATAAAACCAACAGAGAATATTTGATCAGATCTTTAAACTGCTGTTCACAAACACTCTCCTTATAATTTGACTTAGTTGTAAAAGGTTTATTTTCAAAAAATAATAGGCAAACATTTCTTTCTCTGGATGTGCTAAGCTGGTTTTCCACTTTGTTTTGTTGTCTGAATAATAATAATTCTCTGACAACCATAGAAGATATATTTTAATAAGTACATTGCTACTGTTGGGAAAAACATGATTATTGATATATGTTTGTTAGACATGTACTGTTTATTGAAATAAAGTTAAAGGTTAAAAATGTGTAAAGCAACCAAAAGACTTGCAGATGTAACTTTCCTCACAAGGAAACAATCACTAGTATCAGTTATAAGATATAATATGGATAAGAATTATTTCAAATTTAAACAAATATTATTTTGTTTGTGGGAATAATTCTGAAATATTGCTTATACTTTTGTTTGTGTTGTTTTCACCGTAAACGTCCTTTAATGTGGTGTCATATTTCCATGCTTTGACAGTGACATCACTAGTGCATTTCCCCTCATGTAAAAAACCTAGTAACACAAGAGCATTTTAACAATACAGAAAAAATATACAAAAATAATAAGTAAGAATAAAACACCTTTTTACATACAAAAATAAGAAACAAAACTAGAATAAAAAAATGTACGTAATAAAGATGTGAATACAATAGAAAACAATAGAATGTCATAGACTTTGAAGCACAAGAGCATTTTGACAATATAGAGAAACAAAAAGTAAGAATAAATTGCAATGATGTAAAAATGATAAACAAATCTAGAACAAAAATTAGGACGTAATAACAATGTATATACAAAACACTACCCTACTTGGTATGTGTAAGATTGAACTTTTACATATCAAAACAATGAACCACAAAAGTGAATCCCAGTAAAAATAATGAAATAAAATAAAAAATAAATACAATTCAAAATTAATGATTAAAAAAATCACACACACACACACACATATGTATGCATGTATGTGTGTGTGTGTGTGTATATATATATATATATATATATATATATATATATATATATATATATATATATATATATATATATATATATATATATATATATATATATATATATATATATATATATATATATATATATATATATATATATATATATATGTGTGTGTGTGTGTGTTTGTGTATGTATATATGTGTGTTTGTGTATGTATATATGTGTGTATATATATATATATATATTAGGGCTGCAACTAACGATTAATTTGATAATCGATTAATCTGTTGATTATTACTTCGATTAATCGATTAATAATCGGATAAAAGAGACAAACTACATTTCTATCCTTTCCAGTATTTTATTGAAAAAAAACCAGCATACTGGCACCATACTTATTTTGATTATTGTTTCTCAGCTGTTTGTACATGTTGCAGTTTATAAATAAAGGTTTATTTAAAAAAAAAAAATTTTTTAAATAAAAATAAAAAAAAAGCCTCTGCGCATGCGCATAGCATAGATCCAACGAATCGATTACTAAATTAATCGGCAACTATTTTTATAATCGATTTTAATCGATTTAATCGATTAGTTGTTGCAGCCCTAATATATATATATATATATATATATATATATATATATATATATATATATATATATATATATATATATATATATATATATATATATATATATATATATATATATATATATATATATATATATATATATATATTGAGGAAAAATGTGGATCCAAGGGCTACTAGGTCTCCTTTAAGTATGACTAATTTTCTTCCATTTGTTCGTGAAAAGTCGTTCTCACGGCGGCCGAGAAAGGTCACTACAATTGCAGACACCACAACAACATAAGGACGCAACACAACAACTTTCAGCTACAGCATGATTGTAAAATCCACAATAAATGTTATAATTTTCTTCTGACCAAAAAATATAAATATATATTGAATGTTTTATCAAACTCATTTTATATTGATATTGATTATGTGTTTATCATGATACATATTGATATTGTTTTATTGGCCCAGCTCTAGGTTCAAGTAGTATTTCTTCTAACGGTGGCTTCTGCACAATAAAACTGACAGGTGACATTTAGTGACATAAATGTTGCAGAAAACAGATTTTTTATGCAGTTCTGGAGTCTGTATTGATGTGTGCAGGTGTACCTAATGTTGTGACCGGATGAATCAGAATAATGTTTCTGAAGTTTATTTACAACCGTGTCTGGAAAAAAAATATCTGTGAGGTTAAAGTAAATGTACAAAAAATGGTCAGGTTTGGTTTGATTTCTGCTATGTCAATAACCGCCTATGTCCACGTCAGTCAGCCACTGCTTGCACAAGCTTTGCTTCTTCCTACTCCTTTTCAGACATATTGTCAAAATCTAATGTTCCTTCACGTAACTTTGTGAAGCATGTTGGAAATAAACTCAACCATGACCATCATAACGTCACTAGGCCATGAATGTCAGCAAAGTGTTCCTCTGTCAAAGTGATAATGCCACAACTAGTTCACTGACCTCCTTGACCAACAGTCTGTCCATAAACAGTGCAGTGTGCAGTACTCACCACAGGATGGCAGTAGTGTCAGCATGTGATCCTGTCCAAACAAAGAAACAGGAAGTTGCAGTTGAAGGGGGAAGGTAGAATTTCTAGTTGAGTCGTTCAGTTGATGAAACAACACAGGTTAGTTTTCAAAAATAACAACTGTATTAATTCACATAAACCTTTGTGTCATTTCAAGGATTGAAATAACTTTATTGTCACACCAGCACACACAGACAAGTGTGTCCATCCATACTCGTAAACCGGAAGTGGTTGTGAAGGGAGGCAGGGACACTTCCCGGTTGAGCTGAGGCGTGTCGAAAAAGCCCCATTGCATGATGGGAACACATAGTTGTGTTGAAGTGTAATATAAATAGTAATAATATTGTAATGATCCAACAGTGTTGTGTAGTAGACTCTTGTACATGTGCAGGCTTGTTGAGTGTGTGTGTTTGCTAGTGTGCACGTGATGATCCCATCACTTAACATGGTGTGTGTGTGAATGAGTTGTGTGTGTGAGACGTGTACAACTCATACTTACCTGGCAGGGGAGATACCATGATCAAGAAGGTGGTTCACCTAGGGTGAGGCTCAGCCATTGCACTCCGGCTGTGCTGACCCTTACGAATTCCCCAAATGTGGGAATCTCGACTGCATAATTTGTGGTAGTGGGGGACTGCGTTCGCGCTCTCCCCTGATCTTATGTTCAAAATCAACTAATTGTCTCATCCCATAGTCGACTCAATAGGTATTGATGAAACCAGTTTTGTACCTTACCACATATCTATGGTGTGAGTCCTTCCATCCATCCATCCATTTTCTACCGCTTATTCCCTTCGGGGTTGCGGGGGGCGCTGGAGCCTATCTCAGCTACAATCGGGCGGAAGGCGGGGTACACCCTGGACAAGTCGCCATCCTCATCGCAGGGCCAACACAGATAGACAGACAACATTCACACTCACATTCACACATGAGTCCTATTTTCCTTTATTCCCCTTCGAAAGGTTAGTAATACATGCGAAAGCTGCCACCATCTAGTGGCGAGTAGTACAATAGTCAAATTGTGATTAAAGAAAACTATTCAACATCACGCTACTGTAACTTGAAATAAATAAATCTAACAGAGAATATTTGATCAGATCTTTAAACTGCTGTTCATAAACACTTTCCTTATAATTTGACTTAGTTGTAAAATGTTTTTTTCAAAAAATAATCAGCAAACATGAATGTGCAAAGCTGATTTTCCACTTTGTTTTGTGGTCTGAATAATATTAATACCCTGACAACCATAGAAGATATATCTTAGTGATGACATTGCTACTGTTGTGAAAGACATTATTATTGATATATGTTTGTTATACATGTACTGTTTATTGAAATAAAGTGCAAAGCTGCTAGAGACACAAACCAAAAGACTTGCAGATGTAACTTTCCTCACAAGGAAACAATCACTAGTATCAGTTATAAGATATAATATGGATAATTTACACAAATATTATTCTATTTGTGGGAATAATTCTGAAATATTGCTTATACTTTTATTTTTGTTGTTTTCACAGTAAACATCCTTTAATGTGGTGTCATATTTCCATGCTTTGACAGTGACATCACTAGTGCATTTTCCCTCATGTAAAAAACTTAGTAACACAAGAGCATTTTAACAATACAGAAAAAATATACAAAAATAATAAGTAAGAATAAAACACATTTTTACATACAAAAATAAGAAACAAAACTAGAATTAAAAAAGTGACGTAATAAAGATGTGAATACAATAGAAAACAATAGAATGTCATAAACTTTGAAGCACAAGAGCATTTTGACAATATAGAGAAACAAAAAGTAAGAACAAATTGCAATAAATGGATGTAAAAATGATAAACAAATGTAGAATAAAAATTAGGACTAAGGCTGAAACGACGCGTCGACGTAGTCGACGTCATCGGTGACGTAAATACGTCAACGCCATTTTTGTGCGTCGACGCGTCGCATATTTACGTCACACTACCGTCATGGCGGAGCGCAAAGCAGACTGTGCGAGCGAGGGGAAAAACGCACGCCAAAAGTCGTCAAAAGTGTGGGAGTATTTCAATACACAGCCTAATAATGTTGTTGTATGCACACTGTGTCGAGCGTAAATGGCCTATCATAGCAGCACAACGGCTATGAACGAACATTTGAAAAGAAAACCATCAACTAGTCAATCGTCGGCGCGAGCATACGTTGTCATCATTACACAAAAATATGAATGTGTCATTTGTATCTGCTAGGGGTGTAACGGTATGTGTTTTGTATTGAACCGTTTCGGTACGGGGCTTTCGGTTCAAACAGGAAGCAAGACATGTTACTTTGTGCATGGCTCTCAGCACCTGAGTGCCTTTATTTAACTGTAGAATGACCTGGACAGAGTGACCCCTCTTTTCACTCATTCACAATCTTTGTCCCACGGAGACGAGAGCAGGGCGCCGCCAACACACTCAAAGTACAGAGAGCCCCGCAAAGTAACAAACAATAATAAGAACTAATAAGATTATACAACCAAATGTCCTGTTGTGGGAATATTTCATCTTCAAATCAATGGGCAATATGAGCCCATCAACACGGATGAACAAGCGATAATGCAACAATCACATGATAGCAATAAACAAAAAGACAAGGTCCAACCTCATTTTTTCAACTGGGAAACAAATGCACTTTAAAATGTTGAATATCTACTTAGGTTACATTTTTGCTTTCAGAAATGAGTCCAATTGATTTTTTTGTTTGTTTATATATTTAGGAAAAAAAAGTTGTTTACCTTCCAATTACAGTACAAAACAATTCTACAATAATGAGAAATAAAAGAGTAAATGTTTTCAAATGAATAGTTGCATTAATAAGATATATTCAGGGTTTCAGTGCTCACGGCAGAGGCAGGCAGAGAGGAGAGACGGTGCGGGTTAGCAGAAAGGCGTTTAGCAGGTGAGCATAATGCAGCGGACTCTCCCCAATTTATAATAAACACCTCCCAGTCAACTACTAGTAACATCACTATGAGCCCGTTGACGTTCTAGAAATATAAGCAGCAGCTCAGCTCGCTCGCAGTCCTTTAGGTGAAGGCTAATTAGCTTTTAGCGTAACGTTAGCTCATTTTGCGGTGTGTGTGTGTGTGTGTGTTACGGACAGCAAAGCCCTGTCTGTCTGAGAGAAAGATGTAGTGGATTGTCCGAAGCTTAAGCAGGCAACAAAAGTAGTTTAGTACAACAAATTTATTTACCCATTATCAGAAGTGCAGGTTGAATTGAGTTGGTCGTGCAGACAAACCACAAGTTACTCCGGAGCAAACAAGACACACACAAGCCAAAATCACTCCCGAGTTCCGGTCTTCTGCCATTTTTTATGTCTGTTGTGCGTCATCGTTCCTTATCGAGTGCGTCAGTGTCTTGTTTTGCTTTTCCTATCTGTTCCATAACAACTCGAATCCTTTAGACAGTCAACACATTCTATAGACAGGTTGGCACGACTTAATATTCACTTTTGTCCCACAACTGGTCCATTCAATGGCACAAAAATACAAGAGTATTGAAAATGAGCGGACATTCTTAAAAGACAAGAAATATAGGTCAAAAGGTCAGAAATTCTACTACAGAGACAAGCATTATTGACCTACAGTTAACAACTAAGTTATTTCACTTTACCTTTTTCTGTGTTGAAGCAGCAAAAAAGGACATTATGTTAAATGAAGAGTTTCTGTCTCTGATAGTTGATATAATAATGTAACTGCATCATAAAGCCTACATGAACTCCATGGTGTTCAGGGATGAATAGTCTCTCCTATTGCTATTGTACTATTTTTTCAGTTATAGTTAAAAGTTAAGGGAATCATGTTTGGTGTTCTAAACCCCAATTCCAACCCTTGATGCTACATTAATCATTAGTAATGTAGCAGCCTAGTTTTGAATGGCAGGGTCCCTGCTATCACATGTTGATAAAAAATATAACATTTACATAATAAAAATCAACTACAGGCTTCCCAAATGCTGTAATAAACTAAGCGTGATGAGTTGAGCATGTGGCCCCACTTTTAACTCTTTTTTTCAAACGCTCATTGCAAACGCTTATTTACATTAAGTCATTCATTTGACTTAAGTCATTACTTTTACTTGAGTAAATATTGACTTACTAAGACAACATAATGACATACTTAGTATCTCAGGTAACTAGGACTGTTTTGTGTTTTGGTTTTACTTTACGGAAAAAATATCGAGATATATATCGTATATTGCCATTCAGCATACGGAGCGGAAAACACAACCACAAATTGTAGGCTTCATCACGCGAGGAAGCCAGCCTACTTCACCACAGTCTGTAGTCTATTGCCCCCCCCCCCCCCCCCCCCCCCCAGGCAGCGATGAGATGGAGACGTGATGGTGGCGACAGGCCAAATTACAGTGTTCCTTGCACCCACCCAGCACCTTCCCCATCTGTCCGCCTGTCCCGGGCCACACACCCCCTTCCCCCTGGAGAGACACCACCTTAACTCTAACACAATTTCTGGGGGAAACACTGTATAGATAACATTTGTGTATGGAAATAAATCTGCTCCTCACAAGACCAAGGATATCTCAGTGGTTAAGACTGCTGACTTGGAATGATAGATACTGGGTTCGAACCCCACTCTACTTGACAGCATTTTGTTCCACCTCATCACGCTTTACTGAGCCAGGAGTCCTCGATTACATTTGTGTATGGAACACAATCTATGCTTCACAAGACCCGTGAAAGACCAGGGGTTAAGACTGCTGACTCGAAATGAAAGGTACTGGGTTCAAACCCCACTCTGGTTAATGGTATTTTGTTCTACCTCATTATACTGTACTGAGCCAGGAGTCCTCGATTACATTCGTGTATGGACCAAAATCTTCTCTTCACAAGACTGACGATAGCCCAGTGGTTAAGACTGTTGAATTAGCACAAAAGGTACAGGGTTCGAACCCCACTACAGTTGGCAGTATTTTGGTCCACCTCATCATACTTTAGTGAGCCAGGGGTCGTAGATAACATTTGTGTATGGAAAGAAATCTCCTTTTCACAAGACCAAGAATAGCTCAGTGGTTAAGACTGCTGACTTGTAATGAAAGGTACTGGGTTCAAACCCCACTCTGGTTAATGGCATTTTGTTCTACCTCATCATACTTTACTGAGCCAGGAGTCCTCGATTACATTTGTGTATGAAAAAAAAAAATTATCTCGATAACATCCAGAATAGCCCAGTGGTTAAGACTGTTGACTCAGGTTGAAGGGTGCTGGGTTTGAATCCTGGTTGGGTTGACATGTAATTTACAAAACCGTCTGGAGGATTCAAGGTGACACATATTGTGACTTTGTCACTTCTCCCATATAATGTTAAAATAATGTATTTAATAAACTTTTTTTTTTATCCAATTACAATTAACCTATTTTATTTTAATTGTACCCAGGAGAGGTCATTGGTCAATGCTCTTTATTATTAACTTTATACTCCTATTCCCACCCACCTCAGGAATTACACTCACTCGCACACACTCATTCATTCTCACACACTCACACTCACAGGTAACCCCTGAGGTGTCATCATCATTTATTTTTGATTACTGTTAACTTTAGTGTTTACTTAATTTTTCAACTATATGTTACTCAAACAACGAGCACATAACATTACTCTGTGTGGGGGAGAAGAAACACCCCACAATGTATGTCGTTTTGACGCCATACAGCCAAATTACTGACTCCATGTATGGGGTTTGAACTCAGTACCCCTGTATTAGGAGCCCACAGTTTTGACCATTGAGCTATCCTAGGTCCCGTTAAGGTTTGTTTTTTGCTCATATATAAATGTAATCAGTGAACTATGATCGAGGCGAAACAAAAAACTAGGCCTTCCTAATTATGGATTTGAACCTAGTAATACTGAGTGAGAGGCAACAGTCTTAACCATTGAGCTATTCTGAGTGTTTTTGTAAGTGTAGTCTGGCTCATTCACTAATGGAATCGTGACATCTCTCGCAGTAAACTACGATTGAGGTGGAGCTAAATTTTGAAACTAAGTTACATATCAAACCAATTCGGATTCCAACCCAGTACCCCTGTATTTGGAGCCCACAGTGTTGACCATTGAGGTATCCTGGGTTCCATCAAGACATGACTTTCGCTCATATACAAATGCAATCATTTAACAATGATAGAGGTGAAACAAAAATCAAGACCTTCCAAGTTATGGATTTGAACCCAGTAATACAGAGTGAGAGGAAGTAGTCTTAACAAATAAGCTATCCTGGATCCTAGCAAGACATGATTTTCGCTCATATACAAACGCAATCATTAAACTATGATAGAAGGGAAACAAAAAACTAGATCTTCCAAGTTATGGATTTTAACCTAGTAGTACTGCATGAGAGGCAGCAGTCTTAACCATTGAGCTATCCTGGGTTTTGTTGCAACAAGATTTTTCTTAATATACAAATGCAATCATTTAACTATGATAGGTAAAACAAAAAAGCAGCTATTCCTAGTTATGGATTTGAAACCAGTTTTACTGATTGAGAGGCAGCAGTCTTAACCATTAAGCTACCCTCAGTCTTTTTGTAAGTGTAGTCTGGCTCATTCACTAATGTAATCGTGACACCTGTCGCAGTAAACTACGCTTGAGGTGGAACAAAATTTTGAACCTAAGTTACATATCAAACCAATTGGGATTCAAAACCAGTACCCCTGTATTGGGAGCCCACAGTGTTGACCATTGAGCTATCCTGGGTGCCATCAAGACACGATTTTCGCTCATGTACAAATGCAATCATTAAACTATGATAGGTGAAACAAAAATCTAGCTATACAAAGTTATGGATTAGAACCCACTTTTACAGATTGAGAGGCAGCAGTCTTAACCATTAAGCTATTTTCAGTCTTGTAAGTGTAGTCTGGCTCATTCACTAATGTAATCGGATAAGAACAGATACTACACTTGATCTTAGCCAAAAGGCAGAGAAGCGATGCCACTAAATTGTCAGAAGGGAGGATGTCATTCCAGACACAACAAAAAGTGACGGTTACACACATTTATTAACCACCACGTCACATATCAACACACCAAACGACAACCATGCACTTTTTGAATGACTGCATTGTTTTGAAGGCTATAAAATACTTTTAATGACTGGAAGTGTTTGATCACTCCTGCTGCTCATGGTTGATTTACTACGACAAAAATGTATCAGAAGTGCTAATGACGAATATTATAAAAGCGGATATCACTGTTTACATCCAGAGCAGCCATCTTTGGGCGGTGAGAGTATTCAGACTTTCCGAGTCGGAAATTCGACCTCGAGGGTCGTTCCAGTTGAAATTCTGACTAGGAACTCAGAAATTCCGACTTCCCAGTACAAATGGAACGCACCATGAGTCTCAGCATTTTAGCTTGAGCTGTTTTGTTAGCTTAGCAGGTTGGCAGCAGCAATTTGTTGGCTCTGACGGCAGCTCTTTTGAATCTTTCACTGGTTTGTGTTACCTCTGCTTAATAAATAAATTGAATGTGCTTCTATAGCTGTATGTTCTTGTCAACAAACGGGATATTGTTTGGATAACAAGTTTATCACTTCATCATTCATTTGTTGTTCAATATTTCTTCCGACCCTTCGGTTTCCTCATTTAAAGTTTGCATGTATTTAAAACTAAACATAAAAAAAGGCACGTAAAACATGTTGCGCATGTGCAAGTTTACCTGCAAGTACCCACGTCAGTCTGGGTGGTATTTGTGTTATGTATAATGTACATGTGCACAATGATAACCATATTACCAGTCTATGACTTCCATGATTATGCTTTGGAATTCAAAGAATTTAATTTGTATCGGTGTTAGCACTAGGAATCTTCAAAACGGGGTCCCCATCAAGTCATAAAAATGGGGTCCCACAGTAAATTTTTGGGGTCCCACTTTTTTGTAACCGTTTTGGAAAACAAATGATAAATATATGCATTATCCTGTTATATCTCACATTCTATATTGTGTTTTGGAAAAAGGTTGTCATAAACGTCACTTCATTCATTAAAAAAATAACACAAAAGGAAACACATTTTTATGCATATGTAAATTTATTCAGTTATAAACATTCATTCACTTTCTTCTTTCTTTCATGGATCTAAACTTTACCGCGGTTGGTATTTTTTTCTATATTATCATTTAATAAGTGTATTTATTTCAGTATAAAAGTGTAAAAAGTGTTTTGCTTCGGTCATAAAATTATGACGAACGTGTGCCAGGGCATACATGCATATGACAAATTGAATTGATTATTCTCACCTCTATGTAGATCATCAGTCATTTATAAACCGCCACATCTACACTTTCACGGAAAATAATGCCAACAAACTTAGAATTTTGCAGGAGTGTTAATAGCATGGTGGATGTCCACTTGGCTTTGTGGAAAACATAAATAAAGAGTTGTAACAAATTGACGGCCTCGTCATTCCGACTAAAGAGCAGGACTGTAGGGACCCAAATTGGAGGGTGTTTCTTGGTGCCTGGTGAGGCTGGATAAAGGTGTTCTTTTTCTTAGCCTGTTTAAATGATAAATGGGTTGTACTTGTATAGTGCTTTTCTACCTTCAAGGTACTCAAAGCGCTTTGACAGTATTTCCACATTCACCCACTGATGGTGCTAACCAGCAGCCATCAGGAGCAAGGGTGAAGTGTCTTGCCCAAGGACACAACGGACGTGACTAGGATGGTAGAAGGTGGGGATTGAACCCCAGTAACCAGCAATCCTCCGATTGCTGGCACGGCCACTATACCAACTTCGCCACACCGCCCCATTTTTACATGGCATGCAAAACATCTTTCCATTTCATAAGTGAGCCATTTGCTGAAAAGTGGCTCCTGAAGACACTTTTCATTGAAGCTTCGCTTCTTGGGTTTATTGTTCGCCATGACAAATACAATAACACACCGGAGTCCTAATACCGGAAATGCAGTATTTGTGATTGATAAAACTTTCGACGAATCAAAATTTAAAAAATTATACCGGAAAGTGCATTACTTTGAAGTCGACCAACAATTAATCATTTGACCCGGCAAATATAAACTATACAAAACAAGCGGGAAGCGATAATCTGTTAAAAAAAATAAAAAATTTACTGCTACAAAAATTAATCAGAAGTGGTCTTAAGTTGACTTATTCATGTTTAAATAATATAATGAAGGAATAATGAAGTATTGTAAATTGTTGTTTTTGTGCACATTTACATGTTATTTGAGAATGTTTACTTCCACTAATGATTAATGTGATCTTGTGTTTAACTTTTCTGCTTAGTTGTTTTTTTGTTGTGCAGAATTAGGAGGACTTGGACAACACCAGAGCAAGAAGAGATTACACAAAATCAGTTTGGATAATCATTTAATAACAGAGTAGTTTTAGAACCCTTGTAAATAAATACACTCTGTAGAGTTAATCAATCAATCAATCAATCAATCAATCAATGTTTATTTATATAGCCCTAAATCACAAGTGTCTCAAAGGGCTGTACAAGCCACAACGACATCCTCGGTACAGAGCCCACATACGGGCAAGGAAAACTCACCCCAGTGGGACGTCAATGTGAATGACTATGAGAAACCTTGGAGAGGACCACATATGTGGGTAACCCTAGTGCCAGAATGAGTTTTACAGAGTTGCTGTTCTCTGCAAACGGGAGATATTAATCATATCTCATGATTCTCCATTCATCATGTTCTGTGACTCCATTGCTGGAGTAACAGGTAAGGAAGTACCTTACTGAAGATATCTCCTACCTGACAGAGCAATGTTTTTATATTCCAGGGCAAAGATAACAAAGTCGCGGTTTCATGTTACCATGGTAACATTCCTTTTTACACAAACACATATATTCATATATGCTCTCACTTAGGATATTTTAGTTAAATGCTCACATTTCGTGTTTTGGATCAAAGCCATTTGTAAATAATGAAGCATATTGTCGTATAGTCAAGACACTCACTATCGAACCCAAGGATGGAGCTTTTTTCACCAAACCCTTATAGATCATTCATTTATTCCCTAACAAAATATCTGAAACACTAATTTTGTTTGATATTATTTTGATTCAAGAAATAATTAAAACACACAACCGAGGCGGAATTACAGTACCACAGAAGAAGAAAAGGGAGGATTTTACTTCCTGGTTTGATCCGAACATAAAAGTCTTGGATTACTCACTGAGTGATCATACTTGTTATATTTCTTTATTTTGTAATTATATACCAAATAACGACCTAAATTGCAGTTCCTTACCGTTTTGGTTAGTTTAAAGATAGACAATAGGTGACATAACATCGGAAGCGGTCATGTCGGTGTTCGGCAGGCAGGCAGATGTCTGTGCTGAGTTCAACCCTTCCAGAATAAAACTAACCATCAGATAACGGGACGGCGTGGCGAAGTTGGTAGAGTGGCCATACCAGCAATCGGAGGGTTGCTGGTTACTGGGGTTCAATCCCCACCTTCTACCATCCTAGTCACATCCGTTGTGTCCTTGGGTAAGACACTTCACCCTTGCTCCTGATGGGTGCTGGTAGCGCCTTGCATGGCAGCTCCCTCCATCAGTGTGTGAATGTGTGTGTGAATGGGTAAATGTGAAAATAGTGTCAAAGCGCTTTGGGTACCTTGAAGGTAGAAAAGCGCTATACAAGTATAACCCATTTATCATTTTATTTATAACGACATGACAGGATTCCAACATTTAGCAGTAAAACATTTGTATGTTTACTAAAATATGTGATAAGTCAGCTTGTTGTAACCTTGTTATATTGGCATGTGTCCAAACAATATAATTACCCTTGGACACAATAGGTTGAGAGACGGCATACTATTGTTACAATGTTTTTATGGTGGTTGACATTGAACATTAGACCAGGGGAGAGCGCGAACACAGTCCCCCACTACCACAAATTATGTAGTCGAGGTTCACACATTTGGGTTATTCATAAGGGTCAGCATAGCCGGAGTGTAATGACTGTACCTCACCCTAAGTGGTCTCCCTTCTTGATCATTGTATCTCCTCTACCAGGTAAGTATGAGTTGTACACGTCTCACACACACAAGTCATTCACACACACACCATGTTAAGTGATGGGATCATCACGTGCACACTAGCAAACACACACACTCAACAAGCCTGCACATGTACAAGAGTCTACTACACAACACTGTTGGATCATTACAATATTATTACTATTTATATTACACTTCAACACAACTACGTGTTCCCATCATGCAATGGGGCTTTTTCGACACAACTCCACTCCACTGGGAAGTGTCCCTGCCCCCCTTCACAACCACTTCCAGCGAGTAACCCCTGGCTGCAGCGAGTAACCCCTGGCTGCAGGCCGCAGATCGAGGAGGGGCTTATTTTCCCTCAATGTGGGCGGGCTCAACGTTGAGCCCGCGGGCTCCATCTGGTGGCGGAGATCCGAATATGGAAAAAGGTTCATGTATTTGATAGACTTAGACATTCCTACTTCTAACTTGTCAAATGTGTTTTTTTACCATGAAAAAAAATAATATATATATATATATATATATATATATATATATATATATATATATATATATATATATATATATATATATATATATATATATATATATATATATATATATATATATAAACCATAGCATTTACCATGAAAAAAAAGAATAATAATTATATATAAACCATAGCATTTCCAAAAGAGTATAGACACATATTATTTTGCACACTCAATTATATTAGCTAAGTCAAATAAACCAAAGACAGAATACTTTGCATCATTGATTTTATTTTTCACCCCAGGTTAAAAATGTTTGATCTGTAAAGAAAAAAAAAATGTTGTAGCCTAGCCAAATACATTCCTTAAGCTTCCATAAATGTTTAACAATGGCAAGTATCAAGGTATTTTTCTGGCCCATAACAAGCAACCCTGTTCCCTGTTTCCAGGTCTGTTCATTTTCCACTGTCTAGAAAGGAAACCGATGGCGGTTCTTATAGGCACAATAACAATGCAAGATGTAAAACTAAGGTAATTGAAATAAGTGGAGGAATTACGCTTTAGTCTAGCAATAGTTGACTACAAGACTAATTAATCACATGACCTCTCACCTGTAGCCCTCCTTGCACTCGTCGCCGTTTTCTGTCCTGCAATCGGTCTTCTTCAGACCTTAGTGATTTAATGACAACATACATTCACTATGAAAACATTCATGTTGGTCTGTTGACCGTGAGTAAAACATTTTTTTTGTGATTTGTGATATTCAAAGCACTTACGGCATGGGGAAGTTCTGCAGGAGAGCGAGACACCACCATCTCCTAATTTGCAGCATGTTTTCCTTTGAAGAAGGAAATGCAGGAAGATGTTAATATCCATCCATCCATCCATTTTCTACCGCTTATTCCCTTCGGGGTCGCGAGGGGCGCTGGAGCCTATCTCAGCTACAATTGGGCGGAAGGTGGGGTACACCCTGGACAAGTCGCCACCTCATCGCAGAGATGTTAATATGTTGTAAAAAAAATAACACCTTGTACACTAAGCATAATGTGTCACGATTTACACATACCTCTCTGAAATCACAATTGGCCCCCATTACAATGTACAGAGTGTACTGTAAGCCAAATGGTACTGCTTAATATAATGTCAGGCGTATTCCCAAGGATACATTTTTTTCAATACAAATTAATGTGGTTTTAATGTAGCAAGCAAACATTTTGACAGACAACAGCAATGCTATAACATGCTGATTTGGTCTTACCATCAAAACAAACACGCCACAGTTGTTGGAGCACCCTTGCTTTGTTAGGCCCTGAGGTGTGAACAATGTATTTTAATAAAAGTATGGCAAGAAAATAGTAAAAAGTTAGCAAGTGCTATTATGTAATGTCTCACCTGGAAATCATTCACACCAAGCTCTCTCCAGGGGCCAGAAGAGAGGCTGCGAGCAACGTGTCTGTACAAATAATAAGCGAAATAAAAGTCACTCAACTTCAATCAACTTTTGATTGAAAAGCACGCATAAACGCTTGGAACAAAGCCTGAACTGAATAAGGAAAAGGTTGGAACTTCAAATCAAAAAGTTTTCATAACAGGCTTAAACAGAACTGCCCGTCTCAAAAAAGATAAATAGTTCTGTTTCCATCTGTTTAAGGAATCAAAATAGTTGGAATATGGAATGGAATATTTTAGATCAAATAAAAACAGAACCATTAATTAAAACAAACAAAGGACAAGTGGTTTAAAACAGAACTACCACTGTCCAGGAGGTGCCCTAAAAACCTGAATAGACTGGTTCTACTCTCATCTCTCCAAGACATGAGACAGCTAGTGGAAGAAAACAAAGTCTTAATACGTGTATGATTATATGAGTGACATTCATAGATAACCACAGTGGCACAATAGTTAACTTTACCAGTTGTTCCTGGCTGTCTTGGAGTTTCTGTCCCCAGTATGCAGTGTGTGCTGAAAACTTGTGGAGACTAGGGAAGTCTCCATGAGGTCTCTGCTCACTGTCATCATTTACTAGAGTAGAAAGCAACAACCGAAAAATAAAATCAAGTGTGAAATGTCACATTTCTCATTTGAATGATGTGCAAAAGAGCCAAAACTTTTTGATTTGAAGTTCCAACCTTTTCCTTATTCAGTTCAGGCTTTGTTCCAAGCGTTTATGCGTGCTTTTCAATCAAAAGTTGATTGAAGTTGAGTGACTTTTATTTCGCTTATTATTTGTACAGACACGTTGCTCACAGCCTCTCTTCTGGCCCCTGGAGAGAGCTTGGTGTGAATGATGTCCAGGTGAGACATTACATAATAGCATTTGCTAACTTTTTACTATTTTCTTGCCATACTTTTATTAAAATACATTGTTCACACCTCAGGGCCTAACAAAGCAAGGGTGCTCCAACAACTGTGGCGTGTTTGTTTTGATGGTAAGACCAAATCAGCATGTTATAGCATTGCTGTTGTCTGTAAAAATGTTAACCACATTAATTTGTATTGAAAAAAATGTATCCTTGGGAATACGCCTGACATTATATTAAGCAGTACCTCTTGGCTTACAGTACACTCTGTACATTGTAATGGGGGCCAATTGTGATTTCAGAGAGGTATGTGTAAATCGTGACACATTATGCTTAGTGTACAAGGTGTTATTTTTTTTACAACATATTAACATCTCTGCGATGAGGTGGCGACTTGTCCAGGGTGTACCCCGCCTTCCGCCCAATTGTAGCTGAGATAGGCTCCAGCGCCCCTCGCGACCCCGAAGGGAATAAGCGGTAGAAAATGGATGGATGGATGGATATTAACATCTTCCTGCATTTCCTTCTTCTAAGGAAAACATGCTGCAAATTAGGAGATGGTGGTGTCTCGCTCTCCTGCAGAACTTCCCCATGCCGTAAGTGCTTTGAATATCACAAATCACAAAAAAAATGTTTTACTCACGGTCAACAGACCAACATGAATGTTTTCATAGTGAATGTATGTTGTCATTAAATCACTAAGGTCTGAAGAAGACCGATTGCAGGACAGAAAACGGCGACGAGTGCAAGGAGGGCTACAGGTGAGAGGTCATGTGATTAATTAGTCTTGTGGTCAACTATTGCTAGACTAAAGCGTAATTCCTCCACTTATTTCAATTACCTTAGTTTTACATCTTGTATTGTTATTGTGCCTATAAGAACCGCAATCTGTTTCCTTTCTAGACAGTGGAAAATTAACAGAACTGGAAACAGGGAACAGGGTTGCTTGTTATGGGCCAGAAAAATACCTTGATACTTGCCATTGTTAAACATTTATGGGAGCTTAAGGAATGTATTTGGCTAGGCTACAACTTTTTTTTTTCTTTACAGATCAAACATTTTTAGCCTGGGGTGAAAAATAAAATCAATGATGCAAAGTCTTCTGTCTTTGGTTTATTTGACTTTGCTAATATAATTGAGTGTGCAAAATAATATGTGTCTATACTCTTATGGAAATGCTATGGTTTAGATATATATTTTTTTAAATTGTTTTTTCATGGTAAAAAAAAATACATTTGACAAGTTAAAAGTAGGAATGTCTAAGTCTATCAAATACATGAACCTTTTTCCATACTATGGTTTATATATATTTTTTTTAAATTGTTTTTTCATGGTAAAAAAAAATACATTTGACAAGTTTTTTTGTGTTTTTTTTTGCAAATATTTGTATTGAATTTTACAGTTAAAATCACATTTAACAGTCATACTTTGGTCACGCAAAACCTTCATACAATCGCACATCCACTCATACCCACTCACATGCACACTTGAGGAGAGAGGTGCACTTAAACTTTAACAATTCAAGGTTTACAGTATAAACAGTATTAGAAAAGATACCCAGATATTGTATATATATATATATCCATCCATCCCGCTCTGGCTCAGGATCAGCTACAGGCTATCCAGACCATAGTGGATGAACATTCCTCGGCATCAAGGATCCTCAGGAAGTGATCCCAAGATCACCTCTCGAGGACCTCTCCACCGTTCACACTTAAAAAAGAAAAGGAAAGTCACAGAAGTTGATCAGATGTAAAACAATACAAAATAAAAAGACACAAAAAATAAATAAATAAATAAGCAAATAAACCGTGGCAAGGCCATATCAGAAGTAACAAAAAAAACACAATAATAGTGTAGGATCAATACTGAAAATAATGAAGATAATAAAAAAGGAATAAAACTACAAAAAAGATGGCAGATACATTTGACAAGTTAAAAGTAGGAATGTCTAAGTCTATCAAATACATGAACCTTTTTTCATACTATGGTTTATATATATATATATTTTTTATTGTTTTTTCATGGTAAAAAAAATACATTTGACAAGTTAAAAGTAGCTTTATTGACGTTTGAGAATGTGTGCTGCCGGATCTCCGCCACCAGATGGAGCCCGCGGGCTCAACGTTGAGACCCGCCCACATTGAGGGAAAATAAGCCCCTCCTCGATCTGCGGGCTGCAGCCAGGGGCACTTGGCAGCCAGGGGCACTTGCTTCCAGCTGCATCCTCTGCAGTGTGCATTAGTGGGGTGCTGACGTCATCGCGGCGCACGAAGGCTGTCCCAATACACAAAAGTTCCAAGTTTCCTCCCAATTCGGCCGACAAATTAGTAGAAAGTTTGCATCCGTGTATACTTCGTGTCCTTTCATATCCTGACATCCTTTGCGCACTCGAGTTTGAAAATTAATTTCAACAACATGAGCGGAAAGAAATACTTTAAAATGTAAGTTTAGCTTTATTTATACATTTAAATGAGCTAAAAGCAGACATGTCAGTAGGGATATACATTTGTGTTAAAATACGACAACTTGACTATCGTAATGTTGAGCCACCTCCCTCTCTTTACCCAGGAGAGCCATATATCCGGCCATTGCAGACAGTTTGGTGCCTGGAGATTTTTTTTTTAACGTTTTTTAAAGCCTAACATCTTTTAATTTACTTTTTTGAACCGCAAGAAGTTGACTTGATTATTTTTTATTAATGTCTGGCCAGAATAATGAACTATTGTAAATGTGTGCATCAATGTACGATATTAGTTATTGTTTTTGTGCACATTTGCATGTTATTTGAAAATGTTTACTTTAATCAATGATTCTTGTTATTTTGTGTTTAACTTTTCTGTTTAGTGTTTTTTTTTGCTGTGCAGAATAAGGAGGACTTGGACAACACCAGAGCAAAAGGAAATGACACAAAACCAGTTTGGATAATCATTTAAAAACAAAGTATATTTATAACCCGTGTAAATTAATAAACTCATGTGCTGAAACTGTAGTTGTTGTGATTCATTTCCTGTTTTCATTGCAAATAATTATGTCATAATATTATGCTATCCCAATATTTACTATTACTGGCTATAATGCAAGCAATTTGACACGATTAGAAAAGTACATCAATTGTGAATCACATATTAATAAAGTAAGATTGTGTGTTTGGTTTCATCCATTTAAAGTTTGCATGTTTAAAGCTAAAATAAAAGTCACATAAATATGAGTGAGTTTTCTTGCAAGCGCTTCAAGACCAGTGACTGGAGGGAGTCAGTACTCGGTCATCGAGGGTGATGTTTTTGCAAATTGTACAAGTGTGCACTGTCAAGCATATGACATCATTCTGAGACTTCCATGTGTTACTGACTCCAATGCTTGCAGATCCATACACAAGCTACAGGAATTCTACCACACACTTTGGTAGATGTGGTTATTGAGGTTATTTTCAACAAGAGAGGGAGTGCAGCGTTCCTGGAACTACTGCCAACAGTGTGTGAATGTGTGTGTGTGAATGGGTGAATGTGGAAATAGTGTCAAAGCGCTTTGAGTTCCTTAAAAAGGTAGAAAAGCGTATAACCCATTTACCATTTACCATTACTGCAATACCAGGTCCATGCGGGAAGTGGACGGAGCAAGCCCTTATTCTGTCTCCCTGCTCCAAAAATCTATTTAACCTCCCCTTGAGGTAAGTACGACAAAGGTAGTTTGCCAGATGTCACCCAAAAGTCTACAGCAGCACTGCACTCCCACATGAGGTGTCTCACCCACTCAGGTGTGCCACAGTCTGGTCGGGGGCAGGTGGAGATGGCTGACATGACTTGGTACTGCATAACAGACCTGACTGGGAGAACCTTGTGGAAGATGGACTTTCTTTGGCATTTTCATGCATTTATTTCATTATTCTTGAGTTAAATCTTGTGTTAAAAGCACATCTTCCCTTACTGTTTTTCTATCAAGTTTAAAACCTCTGACATTGTATCAGTACAGGTGTTCTTCGTGGCATATAGTTCTTCATAAAAATGTTATACAGTTTTGTTTATTTTAGTTGTCACAACTATTTCTCTTTTCTCATTTAGTAATTCTAATATGCCTCCACCTTTACTTATATATTTTTTAAAGAAGTATTGTGTACATGTTTATCTTTATTGGATTTCTTTTCCCTCACTTCTTAACATTGTGACTGTTTTTGCAGTCCCAACATGCATCTCTTCTCCTTTTTTGAGTTTTCTTGGCCTGCTCTTTTACATAATCTCCAGGTCCTTAGCTCTGATGTCATCCTGAGCACATTAATCCCTACACATTAATGAGCAGTGGCAGACGGCACACAATACTTAACTTCTTGATTTATACAATTATTAATCAAAACAAAACATTAAAGTCAGAATGAGTTTTGCTCTTCTCTGCAAACAGGAGATATTATTCATATCTCATGATTTTCCATTCATCATGTTCTGTAACTCCAATCCTGGAGAAACAGATAAGGATGTACCTCACTGAAAATATCCCCCAACTGACAGAGCTATGTTTTTATATTCCAGGGCATAGATAACAAAGTCGCGGTTTCATGTTACCATGGTAACATTTCTTTTTACACAAACTCACATATATTCATATATTAACCAAAAGGCAAACATGCTAGGATATTTTAGTTAAATGCTCACATTTCGTGTTTTGGATCAAAGCAATTTGTAAATAATAAAGCATGTTGTCGTATAGTCAAAAAACTCACTATCGAAGCCAAAGATGGAGCTTTTTTCACCAAATTCTTATAGATCATTCATTTATTCCCTAACAAAATATCAAAAACATTTATTTTGTTTGATATTATTTTGATTAAAAAAATAATTAAAACAGAGAGGGAAATGTTTGCTGATAATTTTTTGAAAAAAGCATTTTACAACTAAGTCAAATTATAAGGAGAGTATTTGAGAACAGCAGTTCTGTTAGATTTATTTATTTCAAGTTACAGTAGAGTGATGTTTTAATAAGTTAATTTTTTAATGTTGAATAGTTTTCTTTAATCACAATTTGACATTTGTAGCAAAAAACCATAAAGGGTGTGCTGTTCACTGCTCACCACTAGGTGGCGGCAGCTTTCGCATGTATTATTATCCTTGTGAGGGACGATAAGATGAACAATATTAATCACACCACAGATGTTTGCAGGATTTAATATTGATTTCATTATAACGTACTTATTAGACTAGAGAATGAGACAGTTTTTTGACTTTAAACATAAGATCAGGGGAGAGCGCGAACGCAGTCCCCCACTACCACAAATTATGCAGTCGAGATTCCCACATTTGGGGAATTCGTAAGGGTCAGCACAGCCGGAGTGCAATGGCTGAGCCTCACCCTAGGTGAACCACCTTCTTGATCATGGTATCTCCCCTGCCAGGTAAGTATGAGTTGTACACGTCTCACACACACAACTCATTCACACACACACCATGTTAAGTGATGGGATCATCACGTGCACACTAGCAAACACACACACTCAACAAGCCTGCACATGTACAAGAGTCTACTACACAACACTGTTGGATCATTACAATATTATTACTATTTATATTACACTTCAACACAACTATGTGTTCCCATCATGCAATGGGGCTTTTTCGACACGCCTCAGCTCAACCGGGAAGTGTCCCTGCCTCCCTTCACAACCACTTCCGGTTTACGAGTATGGATGGACACACTTGTCTGTGTGTGCTGGTGTGACAATAAAGTTATTTCAATCCTTGAAATGACACAAAGGTTTATGTGAATTAATACAGTTGTTATTTTTGAAAACTAACCTGTGTTGTTTCATCAACTGAACGACTCAACTAGAAATTCTACCTTCCCCCTTCAACTGCAACTTCCTGTTTCTTTGTTTGGACAGGATCACATGCTGACACTACTGCCATCCTGTGGTGAGTACTGCACACTGCACTGTTTATGGACAGACTGTTGGTCAAGGAGGTCAGTGAACTAAGGAACACTTTGCTGACATTCATGGCCTAGTGACGTTATGATGGTCATGGTTGAGTTTATTTCCAACATGCTTCACAAAGTTATGTGAAGGAACATTAGATTTTGACAATATGTCTGAAAAGGAGTAGGAAGAAGCAAAGCTTGTGCAAGCAGTAGCTGACTGACGTGGACATAGGCGGTTATTGACATAGCAGAAATCAAACCAAACCTGACCATTTTTTGTACATTTACTTTAACCTCACAGATATTTTTTTTCCAGACACGGTTGTAAATAAACTTCAGAAACATTATTCTGATTCATCCGGTCACAACATTAGGTACACCTGCACACATCAATACAGACTCCAGAACTGCATAAAAAATCTGTTTTCTGCAACATTTATGTCACTAAATGTCACCTGTCAGTTTTATTGTGCAGACGCCACCGTTAGAAGAAATAATACTTGAACCTAGAGCTGGGCCAATAAAACAATATCAATATGTATCATGATAAACACATAATCAATATCAATATAAAATGAGTTTGATAAAACATTCAATATATATTTATATTTTTTGGTCAGAAGAAAATTATAACATTTATTGTGGATTTTACAATCATGCTGTAGCTGAAAGTTGTTGTGTTGCGTCCTTATGTTGTTGTGGTGTCTGCAATTGTAGTGACCTTTCTCGGCCGCCGTGAGAACGACTTTTACGACTTTTCACGAACAAATGGAAGAAAATTAGTCATACTTAAAGGAGACCTAGTAGCCCTTGGATCCACATTTTTCCTCAATATATATATATATATATATATATATATATATATATATATATATATATATATATATATATATATATATATATATATATATATATATTAGGGCTGCAACAACTAATCGATTAAATCGATTAAAATCGATTATAAAAATAGTTGCCGATTAATTTAGTAATCGATTCGTTGGATCTATGCTATGCGCATGCGCAGAGGCTTTTTTTTTTTTTTTTTTTTTTTTTAAATAAACCTTTATTTATAAACTGCAACATGTACAAACAGCTGAGAAACAATAATCAAAATAAGTATGGTGCCAGTATGCTGTTTTTTTTCCAATAAAATACTGGAAAGGATAGAAATGTAGTTTGTCTCTTTTATCCGATTATTAATCGATTAATCGAAGTAATAATCGACAGATTAATCGATTATCAAATTAATCGTTAGTTGCAGCCCTAATATATATATATATATATACACAAATATATACATACACAAACACACATATATACATACACAAACACACACATATATATATATATATATATATATATATATATATATATATATATATATATATATATATATATATATATATATATATATATATATATATATATATATATATATATATATATATATATATATACATACACACACACACACATACATGCATACATATGTGTGTGTGTGTGTGTGTGATTTTTTTAATCATTAATTTTGAATTGTATTTATTTTTTATTTTATTTCATTATTTTTACTGGGATTCACTTTTGTGGTTCATTGTTTTGATATGTAAAAGTTCAATCTTACACATACCAAGTAGGGTAGTGTTTTGTATATACATTGTTATTACGTCCTAATTTTTGTTCTAGATTTGTTTATCATTTTTACATCATTGCAATTTATTCTTACTTTTTGTTTCTCTATATTGTCAAAATGCTCTTGTGCTTCAAAGTCTATGACATTCTATTGTTTTCTATTGTATTCACATCTTTATTACGTAAATTTTTTTATTCTAGTTTTGTTTCTTATTTTTGTATGTAAAAAGGTGTTTTATTCTTACTTATTATTTTTGTATATTTTTTCTGTATTGTTAAAATGCTCTTGTGTTACTAGGTTTTTTACATGAGGGGAAATGCACTAGTGATGTCACTGTCAAAGCATGGAAATATGACACCACATTAAAGGACGTTTACGGTGAAAACAACACAAACAAAAGTATAAGCAATATTTCAGAATTATTCCCACAAACAAAATAATATTTGTTTAAATTTGAAATAATTCTTATCCATATTATATCTTATAACTGATACTAGTGATTGTTTCCTTGTGAGGAAAGTTACATCTGCAAGTCTTTTGGTTGCTTTACACATTTTTAACCTTTAACTTTATTTCAATAAACAGTACATGTCTAACAAACATATATCAATAATCATGTTTTTCCCAACAGTAGCAATGTACTTATTAAAATATATCTTCTATGGTTGTCAGAGAATTATTATTATTCAGACAACAAAACAAAGTGGAAAACCAGCTTAGCACATCCAGAGAAAGAAATGTTTGCTTATTATTTTTTGAAAATAAACCTTTTACAACTAAGTCAAATTATAAGGAGAGTGTTTGTGAACAGCAGTTTAAAGATCTGATCAAATATTCTCTGTTGGTTTTATTTATTCCAAGTTACAGTAGAGTGATGTTTTAATAAGTTAAATTTTAATGTTGAATAGTTTTCTTTAACTACAATTTGCCAATATCAGCAAAAACCATAAAGGGTGTGCTGCTCACTACTCACCACTAGATGGCGGAGCTTTCGCATGTGTTACTATCGTAACGAGGGGCTGTCTAATGGATAATATGAATCGCACCATATATGGTGGCAGGATGTTATACTAATCTGACCAAGACCTATTAAATCCTTAGGGGATGGAGCACTTTGGTTACATTGAACATAAGATCAGGGGAGAGCGCGAACGCAGTCCCCCACTACCACAAATTATGCAGTCGAGATTCCCACATTTGGGGAATTCGTAAGGGTCAGCACAGCCGGAGTGCAATGGCTGAGCCTCACCCTAGGTGAACCACCTTCTTGATCATGGTATCTCCCCTGCCAGGTAAGTATGAGTTGTACACGTCTCACACACACAACTCATTCACACACACACCATGTTAAGTGATGGGATCATCACGTGCACACTAGCAAACACACACACTCAACAAGCCTGCACATGTACAAGAGTCTACTACACAACACTGTTGGATCATTACAATATTATTACTATTTATATTACACTTCAACACAACTATGTGTTCCCATCATGCAATGGGGCTTGTTCTACACGCCTCCACTCCACTGATAGGTCACTGTCCCCCTTCACAACCACTTCCTGTTTACTAGTACAGACACACTTGTCTGTGTGTGCTGGTGTGACAATACAGTTATTACAATCCTTGAAATGACACAAAGGTTTATGTGAATTAATACAGTTGTTATTTTTGAAAACTAACCTGTGTTGTTTCATCAACTGAACGACTCAACTAGGAATTCTACCTTCCCCCTTCTACTGCAACTTCCTGTTTCTTTGTTTGGACAGTAACACATGCTAACACTACTGCCATCCTGTGGTGAGTACTGCACATATGGCGTCACATTAGTACCAAAAATCCAAGCGCGTAAAAACTGTTATCGCGCGCTGATTCTCCACTTCGTGCGCGCGCGCGACACCCTTTTGCGCGCGCGTGGTGCCTTTGTGCGCGCGCGCGGCGCCTTCTTGCGTGTGCGCGGTGCCTTTCTGCGCGCGCGCTGTCTCGTTTTGCGCGCGCGCGGTGCCTTTCTGCGCGCGCGCTGTCTCGGTCTGTGCGCTGTCATGTTTCATTTTGGTACTTTGGGGGCGGGCATGCTTAGACCGCCACTTCTTTCTGATTGGCTTTGAGCAATCAGAAGTATAGCAGGGCGGGTCATCGTCAATATGTATCAAGAATTACGGAGGAAGAAGTGGATAAAAAAATGTTGGCTGAAAAAGAGGTAAGTTATTGAACTGGCTTGGAGTGATTGTCAGGGTACTATTACTAAAAAAAAAAAAAATTTTTTTTTTTTTATAAAGCACTTTTCATACATTTAAAATGCAGCTCAAAGTGCTTTACATAGTTAAAAACAAAATGAGAAATAACACCCACACCCCATGAAGACCGTCAAACATGTACATAAAAATAAACAAACAACAACAACAACAACAACAATAATAATAACAACACAATGACAATAGCCAATCACAGGAACCCTCTGGACGTGGCGATCCAGAAGGCTCTTTGAGGAAACACTAGATCAGGGGTCACCAACGCGGTGCCCGCGGGCACCAGGTCGCCCGTAAGGACCAGATGAGTCGCCCGCGGGCCTGTTCTAAAAAAAAAAAAGTTTTTTAATTAAATCTACATAGAAAAAACACAAGATACACTTTCAATCAGTGCATCAACCCAAACAACCTCCCCCATGCACACTCATCCACACCCACTCACACAAAAGGGGTTATTTCTTTCTGCTACCAATATTCTGGTTCCCACAACATAGACAACACATCTGCAAGGGACACAGTCCCTGAAGCACACATGATTGTATAGGCTGCTGGTCCACTAACATTTTTATTGATTACTATTTTTTATGTAATTATTTTTATATTGTTTTACTTTCTTTTTTATCCAAGAAAATGTTTTTTATTTATTTATCTTATTTTATTTTATTTTTTTAAAAAGGGCCTTATCTTCAACAGACCAGGTTGTCAATGAAATTAGATTTGTTTAAAGGGTTTTTTAAACCAGGCCCAGTCCAGATAATGTCCAAGTCGGACTCAGCAACACACACCTTCATTCATGTACACAGAAAAAAATTAGGGAACACAACAGATTGCATATAATTTATAAACAAAATTACATTTTCAAAATAAACATTTATGTACAGTCCAGATTATGTCCAAGTCACTCAAATTAGGGAACACAACAACAGATATCATATAATCTATAAACATAATTATACTTTCAAAATAAGCCTTTGAGGACTTCTCATCTTTTTTTTAATGTTTTTTGGCATCATTATCGTTTTCAACCATGTAATTTTCTAAAGTTAGAAAATACTGAATAAATGTTTTAAAGAAAGTAATACTCAGTGAATATCTGTTTTTGGCCTTAAAAATAAACATTTTACCGAGTACTATAATTAAATTGACTAAATCATGATTGTCAATGAACTCTCCTAAAATAACAGAAACCACATTAAGCTTCATAAACAAACCAATCCTTAAACACATTTTTTCAACTTCCACCCAAAACAAAGACACAATATGACAATACCAAAACAAATGCAGGGTGGATTCAGGCTCCTGACAACAAAATCGGCAATCATCTGACTCTGTCATATTCCATAATTTTAACATTTTCCCTGTGGGTAAGAAGTTATAAATAATTTTAATTTGAAAATAACGATTTTGCACATCGATAGTGGTTTTATAAATTAGTTTGAATATGGCATCCCATGGCAACGGGCAGTCAAAAAAGTCCTCCCATTTTCCATTTGTGTTGTATGAGGCAGCCTTCAAAGATTTCTTTATTAAATAAAAATTATATATTTTTCTATTTATTTTAGTTCCTTTTTGCCAACTAGAATTTCTTATTAGAGGTTTACACACTAATAATTTAGTAGTTCCATAATTAATTATTTGTTTCCATCTTTTCCCAATTACTCCAGTTAGTTGATAAAATGAAAAGCTTGAGCAAGCATCACCATACATAGCTCTAAATTCATCATACTTCATAATTTTACCATTCTCATTGATAATATCATTGACAAAAATGATTCCTCTTTCAAACATATTTTTCCAAAAGAAAGGCTTTCCATCTATTACAATATTAGAGTTCATCCATATTAACTGCTGCAAAATATCGTCTCTTTTTTCTGGCACATAAAATTGAAAACACCACTATGAATGGATTGTTTCCTTTATGAACCCCGCCATGTTTCCCAGCAGACTCTCTGGGAGGGGATCACTTGTAAAAAAGGATACAATTTTATTTTGATACAGTACATGTTTTTTGTCCAACAGGACATTTGTGTACCACTCAATGTTTAAATACATCTTTGGAACAATTAATGCTTTTAAAGACAGACACATAGCTTCAAGGTTGAGAAGTTTCAGGCCCCCATATTCATACTCTTTGTACAAAACCTTTCTTTTAATCTTTTCTGGTTTGCCGTTCCAGACAAAATCGAAGACCCTCCGCTCATAAATCTTAAAAAAGTTTTGTGATGGAACTGGTAATGACAAAAACAAATAAATAAATTGAGGAATAATTAACGAGTTGGCAATAGACATTTTACCATACAAGGTTAGGGATTTCCCTTTCCATAATTGCATAATTTTGTCCAGCTTTCTTAGACGATTATCATAATTTACTGAGCCTAGATCTTCCAGATTTTCTGGGACAACAACACCAAGTATGTTAACTGGTCCATCTGTCCACAAAACAGGCACTTTGCATTCCATTCGAGAGGACGTGCCCTTTAGATTTCCGATCCTTAACATTTTACATTTATCATAATTAAGCTTAAGGCCAGATTGCTGTGAAAATATGTCCAAAGGATTAAGAAGGTTCCGCAAACAATGAGGAAAAATCTTATCTTTGTGAATCAGCCTTTTCTGACATGAACTTCATCAAGAACAAACACAGAACACGCCTCACTAATGCACATCTGCAAGACTCACTCAGAGTTGCAGTGTCAAGTTACACACCAGAGTACAACACACTAGTTAACAGCATGCAATGCCAGGCTTCCCACTAACTGACATGACATGATTTAAAAATTTGAGAGTTTACTTTTGTATTTTACATGAGTTATTATTTGTACAAACATGGTGCAAAGTAATTCATGATTTGTTAAAAAATGTTAGTGGCTAGCTAGTTAAAATGGGTTATTGTGATTTCACAAGACTGTCTTACAAGTGATCATTTGAAAATGTTCAATTTGAAAAATGTGCACTTAGAGAAAATATAAAAATAAAGTGTTGCATATTGATATGTATCTGTTTCTATATATATTTATTGTGAGAAATCATTAAGATAATCAGTGTTTCCACAAAGATAAATATCATTAATTATTAATAATAACAGAGTTAAAGGTAAATTGAGCAAATTGGCTACTTCTGGCAATTTATTTAAGTGTGTATCTAACTGGTAGCCCTTCGCATTAATCAGTACCCAAGAAGTAGCCCTTGGTTTCAAAAAGGTTGGTGACCCCTGCACTAGATGGATTAAAAATAATTAAAATACACATCAGGTAAAAGTCCAAAAATAATATGAAATAAGATAAGATATAATCAAACATAAAAATAAACTACAATATGAAAAACTATAAAATAAAATAAAATACAATAAAAACTGAAATATAAATATAATAAGACCATATAAAAATAGGCTAAGATATGATAAAACATAAAAATAAGCTAAGATATGATAAAACATAAAAATAACTAAAACTAATAGAATAATCCTGCACATTGGGCCTAATATTTGTGTAGTAAAGTGGTTTTTGAATTCGAGCAATGTAATCTGAAAGATGTTTAAAATATCAACAATTAATGTTAATATTTTTGAAACAATATACTTCTCATAACATGAGTATCTGTGTGCATGAGAGAGTGTAAAGAAAAGCATTGCATTGTTTCACTTCATCTGCCTTTTTTTACAACCTACTTGAAGTTGTATATTTCTTTTCCTTTTTTTTTTTTTTTTTCAAAGCCAATCAGAAAGAAGTGGCGGTCTAAGCATGCCCGCCCCCAAAGTACCAAAATGAAACATGACAGCGCACAGACCGAGACAGCGTGCGCGCAGAAAGGCAGCGCGCGCACGCAGAAAGGCGCCGCGCGCGCGCACAAAGGCACCACGCGCGCGCAAAAGGGTGTCGCGCGCGCACGAAGTGGAGATTCAGCGCGCGATAACAGTTTTTACGCGCTTGGATTTTTGGTACTAATGTGACGCCATAACACACTGCACTGTTTATGGACAGACTGTTAGTCAAGGAGGTCAGTGAACTAGTTGTGGCATTATCACTTTGACAGAGGAACACTTTGCTGACATTCATGGCCTCGTGACTTTATAATGGTCATGGTTGAGTTTATTTCCAACATTCTGCACAAAGAACATCAGATTTTGACAATATGTCTGAAAAGGAGTAGGAAGCAACATGTATTTCACTAAATGTCGCATTAGATGAAATTAATACTTTAACCTACCTTTTTCTTGTTTTTCTTAAACCAAGTTGTAATGTCGCCATCTATTTATGTCGGGAATTTAGCTGCTAAAACGATTTCATACTGTTTTATCTTGACAAAACCAGGCATGTGATTTTTCCGTCTAAAGTCGGAATTTCGTCTTTTTTAATCTCGGGAGAAAAAAAAAATTATCTCCCTTTTTTCCGTTTTTTTTTCCGACCCTAAATCAAGATTCGAGACGTAGTTTATATTACGCCGTAGTTGATTGGTCGATATGTTCCTTGTGACCAATCAGGACATCTGTTATGAATGATGACGTTAATAACGTCATCATTCATAATGGTTATTAGCGCCATTTTCCATATGTAAACAATGTCGGTATTCGAGAGAAGGGACGCTTTTTGAGTAAAAGAAATTGATAAACATGTCAAAAATAAGTTTCGATGGGACTGGATGGAAAGGGAAATCACTGATACTGTTGGGAAGAAGGAAGTTACGACTTTGTTCGGTGATTTTATTCGGAAAATCGATCGTCCCGGAAAGGTTTTGTGCACGTGGTGTCATGATAATATTGACTATGGATCACGAGGTTTCAAGGCTTTGGAAGTACATGCGAAACGCCAAAAACATATGAAACAACTTGAAGCAAGGAAAACAAACTTTTCACTAGCTGGTACTTTTGGATGTCAACCGAAAGTGAGCAAACCTTACGGTCCTTTGTTTACATCGACAACTGCCGTAGACATCGAGAGGAAAGATCCACCCACTTCAGTTGCAGACAGGGTTGTTAATAATGAGGTAAGCTAAAAAATATTTGCTTGCGAAATACGCATGTTTGTTTTAAATATTAACCAATTATTGCTTTGCGAAATATAAATGGGTTTTTCTAAATGAAAATATATTATGAAATTACAGAAATTCAAAGAGTCGCATTATTGATTCTAGGTAACAATTTATTTGAAATAAATTTGCATATAATACTATATTGTAATATTAAGTTCTTATGTAGTCTGTTGAAACTATTGTCAGTGGTGTAACAATCTTGAAGGTAAATATTTTCACACTTGTTTCATGCAATATGTCAGTGTCCTCACATTATTATTATTTCCTATTTTCAAATATGAGTAAACAATACTAAACATGTTTAATTATTTTCATAAATGTATATCCTATTTTGGCGAAAAGAATGAAATGTTTACATTACATGAACTGAAGTAATGTGGTAATACTGTAAATAAACTGTAGATAATAAGACTGATCAATGTGACACCTGTGGATGTGAAATGAACACAAGATGTAAATATTAGTGACTAAATACTGTTGGGACTGAACCATATACAGTGATTCATTAGGATAATTGGGTTATGCATGTTCTATTAATGATGTTTTCATGTCTTTAAACACTAAAATATTTTCTTCAAATGGTGCTGTCTTTGTTAATTTTAGCATGTTAAATTGGTGAAAAACCAGGAGCTTCGAGGGCCTTCGTCCCCCAGACCCCCGGAAATTTTTTCAGTCTTTTTCATTGTGGTCAAATCACATGCCTGCAAAACAAATCAACGAATAAGTATTTATTGTATAGACACATTTAAAACATTAAGCCAATGTGAGAATGTAGGTTTTACTCTCAGATATTGACATTTATGTATACAAAAATGAGCTTACAGCATAATAATGTTGACAAACATTTCTATGTTACCATCATCTATAAATATGGCAAATTTGATATCTTCTATTGTGAATGGGGACATCTCCACACCTGAAACCAGGTTAAGTCGCTAGCCTGCCGCTTATGTCACCATTTGTCGACGTAATCAATCGTGAATATGTGTCGGCTGCCATTTCTATGAAAATTGTTCAGTATGTAGGCATGTTTTGTTTTATTACCTCCCTCATAATCACACAACGGCGTGCCACATTTCTTTAAAACGTGCTATGGGTGTAACAGTACATGTATTCGTATCAAATTATTTTTGGAACAACTTTTGGTATGGTACACGTTCCCAATCGTTCCCAATTTCCATTTCTTGTTTGTGAACACTACGCCTCGCGGTGAAATACGTAATCGTACAAATACAAATAGGTAAGACAAAACAGTGTGCCGCCATCGTTCAGTCGAGGACAGGAACAGTGCTAGAAACAAACTATAAATCCTGCACTTCAGCCAGTAAGGGACTTCATTCTACTAAAAATAAATAATAATTTACACTGTTATTGTTTCATACACATGTTTCATATATGTGTTTCCTGAAAAAACAAACGCTGTATATGTGCTGTCTGAAGTGTGGCCCGGGGACCATCTTTGGCATGCAGCTTGTTTTTTATTGGCTTTCAGCATAATCTAAAAGTAAAAGCTACCTGGAGCTTGTGTGTTATTCATTCTCGTCTAATGCCCTCCCACTTGCTCTGATGTCTATACATCCATCCATTTTCTACCACTTGTCCCTTTTGGGGTTGCGGGGGGAGCTGGAGCCTATCTCAGCTGCATTTGGGCAGAAGGCGGGGTACACCCTGGACAAGTCGCCGCCTCATCGCAGGGCCAACACAGATAGACAGACAACATTCACACTCACATTCACACACTAGGGCCAATTTTAGTGTTGCCAATCAACCTATCCCCAGGTGCATGTCTTTGGAAGTGGGAGGAAGCCGGAGTACCCGGAGGGAACCCACACAGTCACGGGGAGAACATGCAAACTCCACACAGAAAGATCCCGAGCCCGGGATTGAACTCAGGACCTTTGTATTGTGAGGCACATGCAATAACCCCTGCTCCACCGTGCTGCCCGACGTCTATACAATAAATATTTTTTTAGTGATTTGTTTTGTCAAGATAAACCAGGATGAAATTGTTCTAGCAGCTAAACTCCCGCCATAAATAGATGGAGACAGTACAACTTGGTTTAAGAAACACAAGAAAAAGATAGGTTAAAGTATTAATTTCATCTAATGGTGACGTGTGCACAATAACACTGACGTGCGACATTTAGTGACATACATGTTGCTTCCTACTCCTTTTCAGACATATTGTCCGAATCTGATGTTCCTTCATGTAACTTTATGAAGCATGTTGGAAATAAACTCAACCATGACCATCATAACGTCACTAGGCCATGAATGTCAGCAAAGTGTTCCTCTGTCAAAGTGACAATGCCACAACTAGTTCACTGACCTCCTTGACTAACAATCTTATAACTGATACTAGTGATTGTTTGTTTCCTTGAAAGGAAAAAAAAAAGTGTCTCTACCAGCTTTGCACATTTTTTTTTACCTTTAACTTTATTTCAATAAACAGTACATGTATAACAAACATATATCAATAATAATGTATTTCACAACAGTAGCAATGTGGTCATTAAAATATATATTCTATGGTTGCCAGAGTATTATTATTATTCAGACAACAAAACAAAGTGGACACCAGCTTTGCACATCCAGAGACTGAAATGTTTGCCAATTCAATTCTGCAAACATTTACAACCAAGTCAAATTATGAGGTGTTTGTGAACAGCAGTTTAAAGATCTGAATAAATATTTTCTATTGGATTTATTTATTTCAAGTTACAGTTAGTGTGATGTGTCAAAATGGTAATTTTTAATGGTGAATAGTTTTCTTTTTTCATACTTTAACATTTTTAGCAAAGACCATTTAATGTATAGTATGTGCTACACTCTATAGTGGCAAGATGTATTGTCATCCTTACCAAGGACTATTTAGTCACATTATTTACATTGACCATAAGATCAGGGGAGAGCGCGAACGCAGTCCCCCACTACCACAAATTATGCAGTCGAGATTCCCACATTTGGGGAATTCGTAAGGGTCAGCACAGCCGGAGTGCAATGGCTGAGCCTCACCCTAGGTGAACCACCTTCTTGATCATGGTATCTCCCCTGCCAGGTAAGTATGAGTTGTACACGTCTCACACACACAACTCATTCACACACACACCATGTTAAGTGATGGGATCATCACGTGCACACTAGCAAACACACACAATCAACAAGCCTGCACATGTACAAGAGTCTACTACACAACACTGTTGGATCATTACAATATTATTACTATTTATATTACACTTCAACACAACTATGTGTTCCCATCATGCAATGGGGCTTGTTCTACACGCCTCAGCTCAACCGGGAAATGTCACTGCCCCCCTTCACAACCACTTCCTGTTTACAAGTACAGACACTCTTGTCTGTGTGTGCAGGTGTGACAATAAATATATTTCAATCCTTGAAATGACACAAAGGTTTATGTGAATTAATACAGTTGTTATTTTTGAAAACTAACCTGTGTTGTTTCATCAACTGAACGACTCAACTAGGAATTCTACCTTCCCCCTTCTACTGCAACTTCCTGTTTCTTTGTTTGGACAGGATCACATGCTGACACTACTGCCATCCTGTGGTGAGTACTGCACACTGCACTGTTTATGGACAGACTATTAGTCAAGGAGGTCAGTGAACTAGTTGTGGCATTATCACTTTGACAGAGGAACACTTTGCTGACATTCATGGCCTAGTGACGTTATGATGGCCATGGTCGAGTTTATTTCCAACATGCTTCACAAAGTTACAAGAAGGAACATCAGATTTTGACAATATGTCTGAAAAGGAGTAGGAAGCAACATGTATGTCACTAAATGTCGCACGTCAGTGTTATTGGGCACATGTCACCCATCCATCCATCCATTTTCTACCGCTTATTCCCTTCGGGGTCGCGGGGGGCGCTGGAGCCTATTTCAGCTACAATCGGGCGGAAGGCGGGGTACACCATAGACAAGTCGCCACCTCATCACAGGGCCAACACAGATAGACTGACAACATTCACACTCACATTCACACACTAGGGACCATTTAGTGTTGCCAATCAACCTATCCCCAGGTGCATGTCTTTCAGTGTTTCCCACATATTCATTTATTTGTGGCGACCCGCCACGAAAGAATTAAGGCCGCCACAAAAAAACAAACAAAAAAAAACAAAAAAATGTTTTTGTTTTTTTTTGTTTTTTTTGTACTGTCCAGCTTCTCAGGCAAATCATATAGTTGATGTAGATGCCCATATTGGCTGTTCAGATTTACTTTACAAAAGAGAAGTGTAGGATCAAGATTTTTGGAGCTCTTTGTTCAGTGGATCAGATGTTTGATGAAGCTTTGTGTCTATCTACCACCACTACTGTTTTCTGTTTATTTGTTGCTGACTGTGGCAGGACACCTCTGCCTCTGTTTCACTTTATGTTGCTGGTAAATAATATGGTTGTAGTAGTAGGCTAAAGTAAAATTATTTAGTATGGACTAATTAAAGGGGCAGAGTTTTAGGAGACATTTTAGCTTTTATATTTTTATAAGATATATTTTTTGTAAGAACCACAATTAATGAATATATTTCAGTGAATAACTTATTGTTCAAATCTGTATATAAATATGTAGATAAAGTGTTGTAATTATATTGTAAAATGGATGGATGGATGGATGGATGGACGGACGTTTAAAACAAAACTGTTATTATTAATTAGTAAGTATACATTTTTTGAGCCTTTTTAGAGAAAATCATATCATTGTAGTAAATTATGCAATTTACTCGATGATGTCATGGTGACCACGCCCCCACCGCCACAGGTATCTTGGCAGTTTATGGGAAACACTGTCTTTAGGTGTGGGAGGAAGCCGGAGTACCCAGAGGGAACCCACACAGTCACGGGGAGAACATGCAAACTCCACACAGAAAGATCCCGAGCCCGGGATTGAACTCAGGACCTTCGTATTGTGAGGCACATGCAATAACCCCTGTTTCACCGTGCTGCCCGACGTCTATACAATAAATACTTATTTATTGATTTGTTTTGTCAAGATAAACCAGGATGAATTTGTTCTAGCAGCTAAACTCCCGCCATAGATAGATGGCAACAGTAAGACTTGGTTTAAGAAACACAAGAAAAAGATAGGTTAGAGTATTAATTTTATCTAATGGTGACGTGTGCACAATAAAATTGACGTGCGACATTTAGTGACATACATGTTGCTTCCTACTCCTTTTCAGACATATTGTCAAAATCTGATGTTCCTTCATGTAACCTTGTGGCGCATGTTGGAAATAAACTCAACCATGACCATCATAACGTCACTAGGCCATGAATGTCAGCAAAGTGTTCCTCTGTCAAAGTGATAATGCCACAACTAGTTCACTGACCTCCTTGACTAACAATCTTATAACTGATACTAGTGATTGTTTGTTTCCTTGAAAGGAAAAAAAAACAGTTAAAAAAGTTACAAAAAGTGTCTCTACCAGCTTAGCACATTTTTTTTTACCTTTAACTTTATTTCAATAAACAGTACATGTATAACAAACATATCAATAATAATGTATTTTACGACAGTAGCAATGTGATCATTAAAATATATATTCTATGGTTGCCAGAGTATTATTATTATTCAGACAACAAAACAAAGTGGACACCAGCTTTGCACATCCAGAGACTGAAATGTTTGCCAATTCAATTCTGCAAACATTTACAACCAAGTCAAATTATAAGGTGTTTGTGAACAGCAGTTTAAAGATCTGATCAAATATTTTCTATTGGATTTATTTATTTCAAGTTACAGTAAGGGTGATGTGTCAAAATGGTAATTTTTAATGGTGAAGAGTTTTCTTTTTTCAAACTTTCAAAATTTTAGCAATGACCATTTAATGTATAGTATGTGTTACACTCTTTAGTGGCAAGATGTATTGCCATCCTTACCAAGGACTATTTAGTCACAGAATGGCTAAGCCACATTACTTACATTGAACATAAGATCAGGGGAGAGCGCGAACGCAGTCCCCCACTACCACAAATTATGCAGTCGAGATTCCCACATTTGGGGAATTCGTAAGGGTCAGCACAGCCGGAGTGCAATGGCTGAGCCTCACCCTAGGTGAACCACCTTCTTGATCATGGTATCTCCCCTGCCAGGTAAGTATGAGTTGTACACGTCTCACACACACAACTCATTCACACACACACCATGTTAAGTGATGGGATCATCACGTGCACACTAGCAAACACACACAATCAACAAGCCTGCACATGTACAAGAGTCTACTACACAACACTGTTGGATCATTACAATATTATTACTATTTATATTACACTTCAACACAACTATGTGTTCCCATCATGCAATGGGGCTTGTTCTACACGCCTCAGCTCAACCGGGAAGTGTCCCTGCCCCCCTTCACAACCACTTCCGGTTTACGAGTATGGATGGACACACTTGTCTGTGTGTGCTGGTGTGACAATAAAGTTATTTCAATCCTTGAAATGACACAAAGGTTTATGTGAATTAATACAGTTGTTATTTTTTGAAAACTAACCTGTGTTTCATCAACTGAACGACTCAACTAGAAATTCTACCTTCCCCCTTCAACTGCAACTTCCTGTTTCTTTGTTTGGACAGGATCACATGCTGACACTACTGCCATCCTGTGGTGAGTACTGCACACTGCACTGTTTATGGACAGACTGTTGGTCAAGGAGGTCAGTGAACTAGTTGGGGCATTATCACTTTGACAGAGGAACACTTTGCTGACATTCATGGCCTAGTGACGTTATGATGGTCATGGTCGAGTTTATTTCCAACATGCTCCACAAAGTTAAAAGAAGGAACATCAGATTTTGACAATATGTCTGAAAAGGAGTAGGAAGCAACATGTATGTCACTAAATGTCGCACGTCAGCGTTATTGGGCACATGTCACCCATCCATCCATCCATTTTCCGCTTATTCCCTTCGGAGTCGCGGGGGGCGCTGGAGCCTATCTCAGCTACAATCGGGCGGAAGGCGGGGTACACCATAGACAAGTCGCCACCTCATCACAGGGCCAACACAGATAGACTGACAACATTCACACTCACATTCACACACTAGGGACCATTTAGTGTTGCCAATCAACCTATCCCCAGGTGCATGTCTTTCAGTGTTTCCCACACATTCATTTATTTGTAGCGGCCCGCCACGAAAGAATTAAGGCCGCCACAATTTTTTTTAATTTATTTTTTTTGTCCTGTCCAGCTTCTCAGGCAAATCATATAGTTGATGTAGATGCCCATATTGGCTGTTCAGATTTACTTTACAAAAGAGAAGTGTAGGATCAAGATTTTTGGAGCCCTTTGTTCAGTGGATCAGATGTTTGATGAAGCTTTGTGTCTATCTACCACCACTACTGTTTTCTGTTTATTTGTTACTGACTGTGGCAGGACACCTCTGCCTCTGTTTCACTTTATGTTGCTGGTAAATAATATGGTTGTAGTAGTAGGCTAAAGTTAAATTATTTAGTATGCACTAATTAAAGGGGCAGAGCTTTAAGAGACATTTTAGCTTTTATATTTTTATAAGATGTATTTTTTGTAAGAACCACAATTAATAAATATATATCAGTGAATAACTTATTGTTCAAATCTGTATATAAATATGTACATAAAATGTTGTAATTTTATTGTAAAATGGATGGATGGATGGATGGATGGATGGACGTTTAAAACAAAACTGTTATAATTAATTAGTAAGTATACATTTTTTGAGCCTTTTTAGAGAAAATCATATCATTGTAGTAAATTATGCAATTTACTCGATGATGTCATGGTGACCACGCCCATGGCCACGCCCATGGCCACGCCCCCACCGCCACAGGTATCTTGGCAGTTTATGGGAAACACTGTCTTTAGGGGTGGGAGGAAGCCGGAGTACCCAGAGGGAACCCACACAGTCACGGGGAGAACATGCAAACTCCACACAGAAAGATCCCGAGCCCGGGATTGAACTCAGGACCTTCGTATTGTGAGGCACATGCAATAACCCCTGTTTCACCGTGCTGCCCGACGTCTATACAATAAATACTTATTTATTGATTTGTTTTGTCAAGATAAACCAGGATGAATTTGTTCTAGCAGCTAAACTCCCGCCATAGATAGATGGCAACAGTAAGACTTGGTTTAAGAAACACAAGAAAAAGATAGGTTAAAGTATTAATTTATCTAATGGTGACGTGTGCACAATAACATTGACGTGCGACATTTAGTGACATACATGTTGCTTCCTACTCCTTTTCAGACATATTGTCAAAATCTGATGTTCCTTCATGTAACTTTGTGAAGCATGTTGGAAATAAACTCAACCATGACCATCATAACGTCACTAGGCCATGAATGTCAGCAAAGTTTTCCTCTGGAGGCGTCTCTGTCAAAGTGATAATGCCACAACTAGTTCACTGACCTCCTTGACTAACAATCTTATAACTGATACTAGTGATTGTTTGTTTCCTTGAAAGGAAAAAAAAAACAGTTAAAAAAGTTACAAAAAGTGTCTCTACCAGCTTAGCACTTTTTTTTTACCTTTAACTTTATTTCAATAAACAGTACATGTATAACAAACACATATATCAATAATAATGTATTTCACAACAGTAGCAATGTGATCATTAAAATATATATTCTATGGTTGCCAGAGTATTATTATTATTCAGACAACAAAACAAAGTGGACACCAGCTTTGCACATCCAGAGACTGAAATGTTTGCCAATTCAATTCTGCAAACATTTACAACCAAGTCAAATTATAAGGTGTTTGTGAACAGCAGTTTAAAGATCTGATCAAATATTCTCTATTGGATTCATCTATTTCAAGTTATAGTAGGTGTGATGTGTCAATATGGTATTTTTTTATGTTGAAGAGTTCTCTTTATTCATAATATAACAATTTAAGCAGAGACCATGTAAGAATAATATGTGTTACACTATATGGTGACTAGATGTATTACCATCCTTAACTAGACCTATTTAATCTTAAAGTGACAAAACATTTCATTTACATTGAACATAAGATCAGGGGAGAGCGCGAACGCAGTCCCCCACTACCACAAATTATGCAGTCGAGATTCCCACATTTGGGGAATTCGTAAGGGTCAGCACAGCCGGAGTGCAATGGCTGAGCCTCACCCTAGGTGAACCACCTTCTTGATCATGGTATCTCCCCTGCCAGGTAAGTATGAGTTGTACACGTCTCACACACACAACTCATTCACACACACACCATGTTAAGTGATGGGATCATCACGTGCACACTAGCAAACACACACACACTCAACAAGCCTGCACATGTACAAGAGTCTACTACACAACACTGTTGGATCATTACAATATTATTACTATTTATATTACACTTCAACACAACTATGTGTTCCCATCATGCAATGGGGCTTTTTCTACACGCCTCAGCTCAACCGGGAAGTGTCCCTGCCCCCCTTCACAACCACTTCCGGTTTACGAGTATGGATGGACACACTTGTCTGTGTGTGCTGGTGTGACAATAAAGTTATTTCAATCCTTGAAATGACACAAAGGTTTATGTGAATTAATACAGTTGTTATTTTTGAAAACTAACCTGTGTTGTTTCATCAACTGAACGACTCAACTACAAATTCTACCTTCCCCCTTCAACTGCAACCTCCTGTTTCTTTGTTTGGACAGGATCACATGCTGACACTACTGCCATCCTGTGGTGAGTACTGCACACTGCACTGTTTATGGACAGACTGTTGGTCAAGGAGGTCAGTGAACTAGTTGGGGCATTATCACTTTGACAGAGGAACACTTTGCTGACATTCATGGCCTAGTGACGTTATGATGGTCATGGTCGAGTTTATTTCCAACATGCTCCACAAAGTTAAAAGAAGGAACATCAGATTTTGACAATATGTCTGAAAAGGAGTAGGAAGCAACATGTATGTCACTAAATGTCGCACGTCAGCGTTATTGGGCACATGTCACCCATCCATCCATCCATCCATTTTCCGCTTATTCCCTTCGGAGTCGCGGGGGGCGCTGGAGCCTATCTCAGCTACAATCGGGCGGAAGGCGGGGTACACCATAGACAAGTCGCCACCTCATCACAGGGCCAACACAGATAGACTGACAACATTCACACTCACATTCACACACTAGGGACCATTTAGTGTTGCCAATCAACCTATCCCCAGGTGCATGTCTTTCAGTGTTTCCCACACATTCATTTATTTGTAGCGGCCCGCCACGAAAGAATTAAGGCCGCCACAATTTTTTTTAATTTATTTTTTTTGTCCTGTCCAGCTTCTCAGGCAAATCATATAGTTGATGTAGATGCCCATATTGGCTGTTCAGATTTACTTTACAAAAGAGAAGTGTAGGATCAAGATTTTTGGAGCTCTTTGTTCAGTGGATCAGATGTTTGATGAAGCTTTGTGTCTATCTACCACCACTACTGTTTTTTGTTTATTTGTTACTGACTGTGGCAGGACACCTCTGCCTCTGTTTCACTTTATGTTGCTGGTAAATAATATGGTTGTAGTAGTAGGCTAAAGTTCAATTATTTAGTATGCACTAATTAAAGGGGCAGAGCTTTAAGAGACATTTTAGCTTTTATATTTTTATAAGATGTATTTTTTGTAAGAACCACAATTAATAAATATATATCAGTGAATAACTTATTGTTCAAATCTGTTTTTAAATATGTACATAAAATGTTGTAATTATATTGTAAAATGGATGGATGGATGGATGGATGGATGGACGTTTAAAACAAAACTGTTATAATTAATTAGTAAGTATACATTTTTTGAGCCTTTTTAGAGAAAATCATATCATTGTAGTAAATTATGCAATTTACTCGATGATGTCATGGTGACCACGCCCATAGCCACGCCCCCACCGCCACAGGTATCTTGGCAGTTTATGGGAAACACTGTCTTTAGGGGTGGGAGGAAGCCGGAGTACCCAGAGGGAACCCACACAGTCACGGGGAGAACATGCAAACTCCACACAGAAAGATCCCGAGCCCGGGATTGAACTCAGGACCTTCGTATTGTGAGGCACATGCAATAACCCCTGTTTCACCGTGCTGCCCGACGTCTATACAATAAATACTTATTTATTGATTTGTTTTGTCAAGATAAACCAGGATGAATTTGTTCTAGCAGCTAAACTCCCGCCATAGATAGATGGCAACAGTAAGACTTGGTTTAAGAAACACAAGAAAAAGATAGGTTAAAGTATTAATTTATCTAATGGTGACGTGTGCACAATAACATTGACGTGCGACATTTAGTGACATACATGTTGCTTCCTACTCCTTTTCAGACATATTGTCAAAATCTGATGTTCCTTCATGTAACTTTGTGAAGCATGTTGGAAATAAACTCAACCATGACCATCATAACGTCACTAGGCCATGAATGTCAGCAAAGTTTTCCTCTGGAGGCGTCTCTGTCAAAGTGATAATGCCACAACTAGTTCACTGACCTCCTTGACTAACAATCTTATAACTGATACTAGTGATTGTTTGTTTCCTTGAAAGGAAAAAAAAAAACAGTTAAAAAAGTTACAAAAAGTGTCTCTACCAGCTTAGCACTTTTTTTTTACCTTTAACTTTATTTCAATAAACAGTACATGTATAACAAACACATATATCAATAATAATGTATTTCACAACAGTAGCAATGTGATCATTAAAATATATATTCTATGGTTGCCAGAGTATTATTATTATTCAGACAACAAAACAAAGTGGACACCAGCTTTGCACATCCAGAGACTGAAATGTTTGCCAATTCAATTCTGCAAACATTTACAACCAAGTCAAATTATAAGGTGTTTGTGAACAGCAGTTTAAAGATCTGATGAAATATTCTCTATTGGATTCATCTATTTCAAGTTATAGTAGGTGTGATGTGTCAATATGTTGAAGAGTTTTCTTTATTCATAATATAACAATTTAAGCAGAGACCATGTAAGAATAATATGTGTTACACTATATGGTGACTAGATGTATTACCATCGTTAACTAGACCTATTTAATCTTAAAGTGACAAAACATTTCATTTACATTGAACATAAGATCAGGGGAGAGCGCGAACGCAGTCCCCCACTACCACAAATTATGCAGTCGAGATTCCCACATTTGGGGAATTCGTAAGGGTCAGCACAGCCGGAGTGCAATGGCTGAGCCTCACCCTAGGTGAACCACCTTCTTGATCATGGTATCTCCCCTGCCAGGTAAGTATGAGTTGTACACGTCTCACACACACAACTCATTCACACACACACCATGTTAAGTGATGGGATCATCACGTGCACACTAGCAAACACACACACACTCAACAAGCCTGCACATGTGCAAGAGTCTACTACACAACACTGTTGGATCATTACAATATTATTACTATTTATATTACACTTCAACACAACTATGTGTTCCCATCATGCAATGGGGCTTTTTCTACACGCCTCAGCTCAACCGGGAAGTGTCCCTGCCCCCCTTCACAACCACTTCCGGTTTACGAGTATGGATGGACACACTTGTCTGTGTGTGCTGGTGTGACAATAAAGTTATTTCAATCCTTGAAATGACACAAAGGTTTATGTGAATTAATACAGTTGTTATTTTTTGAAAACTAACCTGTGTTTCATCAACTGAACGACTCAACTAGAAATTCTACCTTCCCCCTTCAACTGCAACTTCCTGTTTCTTTGTTTGGACAGGATCACATGCTGACACTACTGCCATCCTGTGGTGAGTACTGCACACTGCACTGTTTATGGACAGACTGTTGGTCAAGGAGGTCAGTGAACTAGTTGGGGCATTATCACTTTGACAGAGGAACACTTTGCTGACATTCATGGCCTAGTGACGTTATGATGGTCATGGTCGAGTTTATTTCCAACATGCTCCACAAAGTTAAAAGAAGGAACATCAGATTTTGACAATATGTCTGAAAAGGAGTAGGAAGCAACATGTATGTCACTAAATGTCGCACGTCAGCGTTATTGGGCACATGTCACCCATCCATCCATCCATTTTCCGCTTATTCCCTTCGGAGTCGCGGGGGGCGCTGGAGCCTATCTCAGCTACAATCGGGCGGAAGGCGGGGTACACCATAGACAAGTCGCCACCTCATCACAGGGCCAACACAGATAGACTGACAACATTCACACTCACATTCACACACTAGGGACCATTTAGTGTTGCCAATCAACCTATCCCCAGGTGCATGTCTTTCAGTGTTTCCCACACATTCATTTATTTGTAGCGGCCCGCCACGAAAGAATTAAGGCCGCCACAATTTTTTTTTATTTATTTTTTTTGTCCTGTCCAGCTTCTCAGGCAAATCATATAGTTGATGTAGATGCCCATATTGGCTGTTCAGATTTACTTTACAAAAGAGAAGTGTAGGATCAAGATTTTTGGAGCCCTTTGTTCAGTGGATCAGATGTTTGATGAAGCTTTGTGTCTATCTACCACCACTACTGTTTTCTGTTTATTTGTTACTGACTGTGGCAGGACACCTCTGCCTCTGTTTCACTTTATGTTGCTGGTAAATAATATGGTTGTAGTAGTAGGCTAAAGTTAAATTATTTAGTATGCACTAATTAAAGGGGCAGAGCTTTAAGAGACATTTTAGCTTTTATATTTTTATAAGATGTATTTTTTGTAAGAACCACAATTAATAAATATATATCAGTGAATAACTTATTGTTCAAATCTGTATATAAATATGTACATAAAATGTTGTAATTTTATTGTAAAATGGATGGATGGATGGATGGATGGATGGATGGATGGACGTTTAAAACAAAACTGTTATAATTAATTAGTAAGTATACATTTTTTGAGCCTTTTTAGAGAAAATCATATCATTGTAGTAAATTATGCAATTTACTCGATGATGTCATGGTGACCACGCCCATGGCCACGCCCATGGCCACGCCCCCACCGCCACAGGTATCTTGGCAGTTTATGGGAAACACTGTCTTTAGGGGTGGGAGGAAGCCGGAGTACCCAGAGGGAACCCACACAGTCACGGGGAGAACATGCAAACTCCACACAGAAAGATCCCGAGCCCGGGATTGAACTCAGGACCTTCGTATTGTGAGGCACATGCAATAACCCCTGTTTCACCGTGCTGCCCGACGTCTATACAATAAATACTTATTTATTGATTTGTTTTGTCAAGATAAACCAGGATGAATTTGTTCTAGCAGCTAAACTCCCGCCATAGATAGATGGCAACAGTAAGACTTGGTTTAAGAAACACAAGAAAAAGATAGGTTAAAGTATTAATTTATCTAATGGTGACGTGTGCACAATAACATTGACGTGCGACATTTAGTGACATACATGTTGCTTCCTACTCCTTTTCAGACATATTGTCAAAATCTGATGTTCCTTCATGTAACTTTGTGAAGCATGTTGGAAATAAACTCAACCATGACCATCATAACGTCACTAGGCCATGAATGTCAGCAAAGTTTTCCTCTGGAGGCGTCTCTGTCAAAGTGATAATGCCACAACTAGTTCACTGACCTCCTTGACTAACAATCTTATAACTGATACTAGTGATTGTTTGTTTCCTTGAAAGGAAAAAAAAAACAGTTAAAAAAGTTACAAAAAGTGTCTCTACCAGCTTAGCACTTTTTTTTTACCTTTAACTTTATTTCAATAAACAGTACATGTATAACAAACACATATATCAATAATAATGTATTTCACAACAGTAGCAATGTGATCATTAAAATATATATTCTATGGTTGCCAGAGTATTATTATTATTCAGACAACAAAACAAAGTGGACACCAGCTTTGCACATCCAGAGACTGAAATGTTTGCCAATTCAATTCTGCAAACATTTACAACCAAGTCAAATTATAAGGTGTTTGTGAACAGCAGTTTAAAGATCTGATCAAATATTCTCTATTGGATTCATCTATTTCAAGTTATAGTAGGTGTGATGTGTCAATATGGTATTTTTTTATGTTGAAGAGTTCTCTTTATTCATAATATAACAATTTAAGCAGAGACCATGTAAGAATAATATGTGTTACACTATATGGTGACTAGATGTATTACCATCCTTAACTAGACCTATTTAATCTTAAAGTGACAAAACATTTCATTTACATTGAACATAAGATCAGGGGAGAGCGCGAACGCAGTCCCCCACTACCACAAATTATGCAGTCGAGATTCCCACATTTGGGGAATTCGTAAGGGTCAGCACAGCCGGAGTGCAATGGCTGAGCCTCACCCTAGGTGAACCACCTTCTTGATCATGGTATCTCCCCTGCCAGGTAAGTATGAGTTGTACACGTCTCACACACACAACTCATTCACACACACACCATGTTAAGTGATGGGATCATCACGTGCACACTAGCAAACACACACACACTCAACAAGCCTGCACATGTACAAGAGTCTACTACACAACACTGTTGGATCATTACAATATTATTACTATTTATATTACACTTCAACACAACTATGTGTTCCCATCATGCAATGGGGCTTTTTCTACACGCCTCAGCTCAACCGGGAAGTGTCCCTGCCCCCCTTCACAACCACTTCCGGTTTACGAGTATGGATGGACACACTTGTCTGTGTGTGCTGGTGTGACAATAAAGTTATTTCAATCCTTGAAATGACACAAAGGTTTATGTGAATTAATACAGTTGTTATTTTTGAAAACTAACCTGTGTTGTTTCATCAACTGAACGACTCAACTACAAATTCTACCTTCCCCCTTCAACTGCAACCTCCTGTTTCTTTGTTTGGACAGGATCACATGCTGACACTACTGCCATCCTGTGGTGAGTACTGCACACTGCACTGTTTATGGACAGACTGTTGGTCAAGGAGGTCAGTGAACTAGTTGGGGCATTATCACTTTGACAGAGGAACACTTTGCTGACATTCATGGCCTAGTGACGTTATGATGGTCATGGTCGAGTTTATTTCCAACATGCTCCACAAAGTTAAAAGAAGGAACATCAGATTTTGACAATATGTCTGAAAAGGAGTAGGAAGCAACATGTATGTCACTAAATGTCGCACGTCAGCGTTATTGGGCACATGTCACCCATCCATCCATCCATTTTCCGCTTATTCCCTTCGGAGTCGCGGGGGGCGCTGGAGCCTATCTCAGCTACAATCGGGCGGAAGGCGGGGTACACCATAGACAAGTCGCCACCTCATCACAGGGCCAACACAGATAGACTGACAACATTCACACTCACATTCACACACTAGGGACCATTTAGTGTTGCCAATCAACCTATCCCCAGGTGCATGTCTTTCAGTGTTTCCCACACATTCATTTATTTGTAGCGGCCCGCCACGAAAGAATTAAGGCCGCCACAATTTTTTTTAATTTATTTTTTTTGTCCTGTCCAGCTTCTCAGGCAAATCATATAGTTGATGTAGATGCCCATATTGGCTGTTCAGATTTACTTTACAAAAGAGAAGTGTAGGATCAAGATTTTTGGAGCTCTTTGTTCAGTGGATCAGATGTTTGATGAAGCTTTGTGTCTATCTACCACCACTACTGTTTTTTGTTTATTTGTTACTGACTGTGGCAGGACACCTCTGCCTCTGTTTCACTTTATGTTGCTGGTAAATAATATGGTTGTAGTAGTAGGCTAAAGTTAAATTATTTAGTATGCACTAATTAAAGGGGCAGAGCTTTAAGAGACATTTTAGCTTTTATATTTTTATAAGATGTATTTTTTGTAAGAACCACAATTAATAAATATATATCAGTGAATAACTTATTGTTCAAATCTGTTTTTAAATATGTACATAAAATGTTGTAATTATATTGTAAAATGGATGGATGGATGGATGGATGGATGGATGGACGTTTAAAACAAAACTGTTATAATTAATTAGTAAGTATACATTTTTTGAGCCTTTTTAGAGAAAATCATATCATTGTAGTAAATTATGCAATTTACTCGATGATGTCATGGTGACCACGCCCATAGCCACGCCCCCCACCGCCACAGGTATCTTGGCAGTTTATGGGAAACACTGTCTTTAGGGGTGGGAGGAAGCCGGAGTACCCAGAGGGAACCCACACAGTCACGGGGAGAACATGCAAACTCCACACAGAAAGATCCCGAGCCCGGGATTGAACTCAGGACCTTCGTATTGTGAGGCACATGCAATAACCCCTGTTTCACCGTGCTGCCCGACGTCTATACAATAAATACTTATTTATTGATTTGTTTTGTCAAGATAAACCAGGATGAATTTGTTCTAGCAGCTAAACTCCCGCCATAGATAGATGGCAACAGTAAGACTTGGTTTAAGAAACACAAGAAAAAGATAGGTTAAAGTATTAATTTATCTAATGGTGACGTGTGCACAATAACATTGACGTGCGACATTTAGTGACATACATGTTGCTTCCTACTCCTTTTCAGACATATTGTCAAAATCTGATGTTCCTTCATGTAACTTTGTGAAGCATGTTGGAAATAAACTCAACCATGACCATCATAACGTCACTAGGCCATGAATGTCAGCAAAGTTTTCCTCTGGAGGCGTCTCTGTCAAAGTGATAATGCCACAACTAGTTCACTGACCTCCTTGACTAACAATCTTATAACTGATACTAGTGATTGTTTGTTTCCTTGAAAGGAAAAAAAAAACAGTTAAAAAAGTTACAAAAAGTGTCTCTACCAGCTTAGCACTTTTTTTTTACCTTTAACTTTATTTCAATAAACAGTACATGTATAACAAACACATACATCAATAATAATGTATTTCACAACAGTAGCAATGTGATCATTAAAATATATATTCTATGGTTGCCAGAGTATTATTATTATTCAGACAACAAAACAAAGTGGACACCAGCTTTGCACATCCAGAGACTGAAATGTTTGCCAATTCAATTCTGCAAACATTTACAACCAAGTCAAATTATAAGGTGTTTGTGAACAGCAGTTTAAAGATCTGATGAAATATTCTCTATTGGATTCATCTATTTCAAGTTATAGTAGGTGTGATGTGTCAATATGTTGAAGAGTTTTCTTTATTCATAATATAACAATTTAAGCAGAGACCATGTAAGAATAATATGTGTTACACTATATGGTGACTAGATGTATTACCATCGTTAACTAGACCTATTTAATCTTAAAGTGACAAAACATTTCATTTACATTGAACATAAGATCAGGGGAGAGCGCGAACGCAGTCCCCCACTACCACAAATTATGCAGTCGAGATTCCCACATTTGGGGAATTCGTAAGGGTCAGCACAGCCGGAGTGCAATGGCTGAGCCTCACCCTAGGTGAACCACCTTCTTGATCATGGTATCTCCCCTGCCAGGTAAGTATGAGTTGTACACGTCTCACACACACAACTCATTCACACACACACCATGTTAAGTGATGGGATCATCACGTGCACACTAGCAAACACACACACACTCAACAAGCCTGCACATGTGCAAGAGTCTACTACACAACACTGTTGGATCATTACAATATTATTACTATTTATATTACACTTCAACACAACTATGTGTTCCCATCATGCAATGGGGCTTTTTCTACACGCCTCAGCTCAACCGGGAAGTGTCCCTGCCCCCCTTCACAACCACTTCCGGTTTACGAGTATGGATGGACACACTTGTCTGTGTGTGCTGGTGTGACAATAAAGTTATTTCAATCCTTGAAATGACACAAAGGTTTATGTGAATTAATACAGTTGTTATTTTTTGAAAACTAACCTGTGTTTCATCAACTGAACGACTCAACTAGAAATTCTACCTTCCCCCTTCAACTGCAACTTCCTGTTTCTTTGTTTGGACAGGATCACATGCTGACACTACTGCCATCCTGTGGTGAGTACTGCACACTGCACTGTTTATGGACAGACTGTTGGTCAAGGAGGTCAGTGAACTAGTTGGGGCATTATCACTTTGACAGAGGAACACTTTGCTGACATTCATGGCCTAGTGACGTTATGATGGTCATGGTCGAGTTTATTTCCAACATGCTCCACAAAGTTAAAAGAAGGAACATCAGATTTTGACAATATGTCTGAAAAGGAGTAGGAAGCAACATGTATGTCACTAAATGTCGCACGTCAGCGTTATTGGGCACATGTCACCCATCCATCCATCCATTTTCCGCTTATTCCCTTCGGAGTCGCGGGGGGCGCTGGAGCCTATCTCAGCTACAATCGGGCGGAAGGCGGGGTACACCATAGACAAGTCGCCACCTCATCACAGGGCCAACACAGATAGACTGACAACATTCACACTCACATTCACACACTAGGGACCATTTAGTGTTGCCAATCAACCTATCCCCAGGTGCATGTCTTTCAGTGTTTCCCACACATTCATTTATTTGTAGCGGCCCGCCACGAAAGAATTAAAGGCCTACTGAAAGCCACTACTACCGACCACGCAGTCTGATAGTTTATATATCAATGATGAAATCTTAACATTATAACACATGCCAATACGGCCGGGTTAACTTATAAAGTGACATTTTAAATTTGCCGCTAAACTTCCGGTTCGAAACGCCTCTGCGGATGACGTATGCGCGTGACGTAGCCCGGCGAACACGGGTATGCCTTCCACATTGAAGCCGATACGAAAACGCTCTGTTTTCATTTCATAATTCCACAGTATTCTGGACATCTGTGTTCGTGAATCTGTTTCAATCATGTTCATTGCATTATGGAGAAGGAAGCCAAGCAAGCAAAGAAGAAAGTTGTCGGTGCGAAATGGACGTATTTTTCGAACGTAGTCAGCCACAACAGTACACAGCCGGCGCTTCTTTGTTTACATTCCCGAAAGATGCAGTCAAGATGGAAGAACTCGGATAACAGAGACTCTAACCAGGAGGACTTTTGATTTGGATACACAGACGCCTGTAGAGAACTGGGACAACACAGACTCTTACCAGGATTACTTTGATTTGGATGACAAAGACGCAGACGTGCTACTGTGAGTATGCAGCTTTGGCTTTTTTTTGCGTATGTACGTAACTTTTTTAAAATATATAAGCTTTATGAACCTTGGGTTAGGTGAACGGTCTTTTGGGCTGAGTGATTGTGTGTGTTGATCATGTGTTTGAATTGTATTGGCGTGTTCTATGGAGCTAGGAGCTAGCAGAGGAGCTAGCATAACACATACCGTACCTACGTGCGCGTCACGTACGTAACTTTTTAAAAATATATAAGCTTTATGAACCTTGGGTTAGGTGAACGGTCTTTTGGGCTGAGTGATTGTGTGTGTTGATCGGGTGTTTGAATTGTATTGGCGTGTTCTATGGAGCTAGGAGCTAGCAGAGGAGCTAGGAGCTAGCATAACAAACACGCAGGTGTTATTATGCAGGATTAATTTGTGGCATATTAAATATAAGCCTGGTTGTGTTGTGGCTAATAGAGTATATATATGTCTTGTGTTTATTTACTGTTGTAGTCATTCCCAGCTGAATATCAGGTACCGTGAGTATGCAGCCTTGGCTGCTAAACATTCGATAACTTGACCGTATGTGCGCGTCACGTACGTAACTTTTTAAAAATATATAAGCTTTATGAACCTTGGGTTAGGTAAACGGTCTTTTGGGCTGAGTGATGGTGTGTGTTGATCAGGTGTTTGAATTGTATTGGCGTGTTCTATGGAGCTAGGAGCTAGCAGAGGAGCTAGGAGCTAGCATAACAAACACGCAGGTGTTTTTATGCAGGATTAATTTGTGGCATATTAAATATAAGCCTGGTTGTGTTGTGGCTAATAGAGTATATATATGTCTTGTGTTTATTTACTGTTGTAGTCATTCCCAGCTGAATATCAGGTCACCCCCGGCTCTCACAGCATCTTCCCTATCTGAATAGCTTCAACTCCCCACTAGTCCTTCACTTGCACTTTACTCATCCACAAATCTTTCATCCTCGCTCAAATTAATGGGGAAATTGTCGCTTTCTCGGTCCGAATCTCTCTCACTTCATGCGGCCATCATTGTAAACAATAGGGAACTTTGCGTATATGTTCAACTGACTACGTCACGCTACTTCCGGTAGGGGCAAGCCTTTTTTTTATCAGATACCAAAAGTTGCAATCTTTATCGTCGTTGTTCTATACTAAATCCTTTCAGCAAAAATATGGCAATATCGCGAAATGATCAAGTATGACACATAGAATAGATCTGCTATCCCCGTTTGAATAAAAAAAATTCATTTCAGTAGGCCTTTAAGGCCGCCACAATTTTTTGGAATTTTTTTTTTTTTTTTTTTTTTTGTCCTGTCCAGCTTTTCAGGCAAATCATATAGTTGATGTAGATGCCCATATTGGCTGTTCAGATTTACTTTACAAAAGAGAAGTGTAGGATCAAGATTTTTGGAGCTCTTTGTTCAGTGGATCAGATGTTTGATGAAGCTTTGTGTCTATCTACCACCACTACTGTTTTCTGTTTATTTGTTACTGACTGTGGCAGGACACCTCTGCCTCTGTTTCACTTTATGTTGCTGGTAAATAATATGGTTGTAGTAGTAGGCTAAAGTTAAATTATTTAGTATGCACTAATTAAAGGGGCAGAGCTTTAAGAGACATTTTAGCTTTTATATTTTTATAAGATGTATTTTTTGTAAGAACCACAATTAATAAATATATATCAGTGAATAACTTATTGTTCAAATCTGTATATAAATATGTACATAAAATGTTGTAATTTTATTGTAAAATGGATGGATGGATGGATGGATGGATGGACGTTTAAAACAAAACTGTTATAATTAATTAGTAAGTATACATTTTTTGAGCCTTTTTAGAGAAAATCATATCATTGTAGTAAATTATGCAATTTACTCGATGATGTCATGGTGACCACGCCCATGGCCACGCCCCCACCGCCACAGGTATCTTGGCAGTTTATGGGAAACACTGTCTTTAGGGGTGGGAGGAAGCCGGAGTACCCAGAGGGAACCCACACAGTCACGGGGAGAACATGCAAACTCCACACAGAAAGATCCCGAGCCCGGGATTGAACTCAGGACCTTCGTATTGTGAGGCACATGCAATAACCCCTGTTTCACCGTGCTGCCCGACGTCTATACAATAAATACTTATTTATTGATTTGTTTTGTCAAGATAAACCAGGATGAATTTGTTCTAGCAGCTAAACTCCCGCCATAGATAGATGGCAACAGTAAGACTTGGTTTAAGAAACACAAGAAAAAGATAGGTTAAAGTATTAATTTCATCTAATGGTGACGTGTGCACAATAACATTGACGTGCGACATTTAGTGACATACATGTTGCTTCCTACTCCTTTTCAGACATATTGTCAAAATCTGATGTTCCTTCATGTAACTTTGTGAAGCATGTTGGAAATAAACTCAACCATGACCATCATAACGTCACTAGGCCATGAATGTCAGCAAAGTTTTCCTCTGGAGGCGTCTCTGTCAAAGTGATAATGCCACAACTAGTTCACTGACCTCCTTGACTAACAATCTTATAACTGATACTAGTGATTGTTTGTTTCCTTGAAAGGAAAAAAAAAACAGTTAAAAAAGTTACAAAAAGTGTCTCTACCAGCTTAGCACTTTTTTTTTACCTTTAACTTTATTTCAATAAACAGTACATGTATAACAAACACATATATCAATAATAATGTATTTCACAACAGTAGCAATGTGATCATTAAAATATATATTCTATGGTTGCCAGAGTATTATTATTATTCAGACAACAAAACAAAGTGGACACCAGCTTTGCACATCCAGAGACTGAAATGTTTGCCAATTCAATTCTGCAAACATTTACAACCAAGTCAAATTATAAGGTGTTTGTGAACAGCAGTTTAAAGATCTGATGAAATATTCTCTATTGGATTCATCTATTTCAAGTTATAGTAGGTGTGATGTGTCAATATGTTGAAGAGTTTTCTTTATTCATAATATAACAATTTAAGCAGAGACCATGTAAGAATAATATGTGTTACACTATATGGTGACTACATGTATTACCATCGTTAACTAGACCTATTTAATCTTAAAGTGACAAAACATTTCATTTACATTGAACATAAGATCAGGGGAGAGCGCGAACGCAGTCCCCCACTACCACAAATTATGCAGTCGAGATTCCCACATTTGGGGAATTCGTAAGGGTCAGCACAGCCGGAGTGCAATGGCTGAGCCTCACCCTAGGTGAACCACCTTCTTGATCATGGTATCTCCCCTGCCAGGTAAGTATGAGTTGTACACGTCTCACACACACAACTCATTCACACACACACCATGTTAAGTGATGGGATCATCACGTGCACACTAGCAAACACACACACACTCAACAAGCCTGCACATGTGCAAGAGTCTACTACACAACACTGTTGGATCATTACAATATTATTACTATTTATATTACACTTCAACACAACTATGTGTTCCCATCATGCAATGGGGCTTTTTCTACACGCCTCAGCTCAACCGGGAAGTGTCCCTGCCCCCCTTCACAACCACTTCCGGTTTACGAGTATGGATGGACACACTTGTCTGTGTGTGCTGGTGTGACAATAAAGTTATTTCAATCCTTGAAATGACACAAAGGTTTATGTGAATTAATACAGTTGTTATTTTTTGAAAACTAACCTGTGTTTCATCAACTGAACGACTCAACTAGAAATTCTACCTTCCCCCTTCAACTGCAACTTCCTGTTTCTTTGTTTGGACAGGATCACATGCTGACACTACTGCCATCCTGTGGTGAGTACTGCACACTGCACTGTTTATGGACAGACTGTTGGTCAAGGAGGTCAGTGAACTAGTTGGGGCATTATCACTTTGACAGAGGAACACTTTGCTGACATTCATGGCCTAGTGACGTTATGATGGTCATGGTCGAGTTTATTTCCAACATGCTCCACAAAGTTAAAAGAAGGAACATCAGATTTTGACAATATGTCTGAAAAGGAGTAGGAAGCAACATGTATGTCACTAAATGTCGCACGTCAGCGTTATTGGGCACATGTCACCCATCCATCCATCCATTTTCCGCTTATTCCCTTCGGAGTCGCGGGGGGCGCTGGAGCCTATCTCAGCTACAATCGGGCGGAAGGCGGGGTACACCATAGACAAGTCGCCACCTCATCACAGGGCCAACACAGATAGACTGACAACATTCACACTCACATTCACACACTAGGGACCATTTAGTGTTGCCAATCAACCTATCCCCAGGTGCATGTCTTTCAGTGTTTCCCACACATTCATTTATTTGTAGCGGCCCGCCACGAAAGAATTAAGGCCGCCACAATTTTTTTGAATTTTTTTTTTTTTTTTTTTTTTTGTCCTGTCCAGCTTTTCAGGCAAATCATATAGTTGATGTAGATGCCCATATTGGCTGTTCAGATTTACTTTACAAAAGAGAAGTGTAGGATCAAGATTTTTGGAGCTCTTTGTTCAGTGGATCAGATGTTTGATGAAGCTTTGTGTCTATCTACCACCACTACTGTTTTCTGTTTATTTGTTACTGACTGTGGCAGGACACCTCTGCCTCTGTTTCACTTTATGTTGCTGGTAAATAATATGGTTGTAGTAGTAGGCTAAAGTTAAATTATTTAGTATGCACTAATTAAAGGGGCAGAGCTTTAAGAGACATTTTAGCTTTTATATTTTTATAAGATGTATTTTTTGTAAGAACCACAATTAATAAATATATATCAGTGAATAACTTATTGTTCAAATCTGTATATAAATATGTACATAAAATGTTGTAATTTTATTGTAAAATGGATGGATGGATGGATGGATGGATGGACGTTTAAAACAAAACTGTTATAATTAATTAGTAAGTATACATTTTTTGAGCCTTTTTAGAGAAAATCATATCATTGTAGTAAATTATGCAATTTACTCGATGATGTCATGGTGACCACGCCCATGGCCACGCCCCCACCGCCACAGGTATCTTGGCAGTTTATGGGAAACACTGTCTTTAGGGGTGGGAGGAAGCCGGAGTACCCAGAGGGAACCCACACAGTCACGGGGAGAACATGCAAACTCCACACAGAAAGATCCCGAGCCCGGGATTGAACTCAGGACCTTCGTATTGTGAGGCACATGCAATAACCCCTGTTTCACCGTGCTGCCCGACGTCTATACAATAAATACTTATTTATTGATTTGTTTTGTCAAGATAAACCAGGATGAATTTGTTCTAGCAGCTAAACTCCCGCCATAGATAGATGGCAACAGTAAGACTTGGTTTAAGAAACACAAGAAAAAGATAGGTTAAAGTATTAATTTCATCTAATGGTGACGTGTGCACAATAACATTGACGTGCGACATTTAGTGACATACATGTTGCTTCCTACTCCTTTTCAGACATATTGTCAAAATCTGATGTTCCTTCATGTAACTTTGTGAAGCATGTTGGAAATAAACTCAACCATGACCATCATAACGTCACTAGGCCATGAATGTCAGCAAAGTTTTCCTCTGGAGGCGTCTCTGTCAAAGTGATAATGCCACAACTAGTTCACTGACCTCCTTGACTAACAATCTTATAACTGATACTAGTGATTGTTTGTTCCCTTGAAAGGAAAAAAAAAAACAGTTAAAAAAGTTACAAAAAGTGTCTCTACCAGCTTAGCACTTTTTTTTTTACCTTTAACTTTATTTCAATAAACAGTACATGTATAACAAACACATATATCAATAATAATGTATTTCACAACAGTAGCAATGTGATCATTAAAATATATATTCTATGGTTGCCAGAGTATTATTATTATTCAGACAACAAAACAAAGTGGACACCAGCTTTGCACATCCAGAGACTGAAATGTTTGCCAATTCAATTCTGCAAACATTTACAACCAAGTCAAATTATAAGGTGTTTGTGAACAGCAGTTTAAAGATCTGATGAAATATTCTCTATTGGATTCATCTATTTCAAGTTATAGTAGGTGTGATGTGTCAATATGTTGAAGAGTTTTCTTTATTCATAATATAACAATTTAAGCAGAGACCATGTAAGAATAATATGTGTTACACTATATGGTGACTAGATGTATTACCATCGTTAACTAGACCTATTTAATCTTAAAGTGACAAAACATTTCATTTACATTGAACATAAGATCAGGGGAGAGCGCGAACGCAGTCCCCCACTACCACAAATTATGCAGTCGAGATTCCCACATTTGGGGAATTCGTAAGGGTCAGCACAGCCGGAGTGCAATGGCTGAGCCTCACCCTAGGTGAACCACCTTCTTGATCATGGTATCTCCCCTGCCAGGTAAGTATGAGTTGTACACGTCTCACACACACAACTCATTCACACACACACCATGTTAAGTGATGGGATCATCACGTGCACACTAGCAAACACACACACACTCAACAAGCCTGCACATGTGCAAGAGTCTACTACACAACACTGTTGGATCATTACAATATTATTACTATTTATATTACACTTCAACACAACTATGTGTTCCCATCATGCAATGGGGCTTTTTCTACACGCCTCAGCTCAACCGGGAAGTGTCCCTGCCCCCCTTCACAACCACTTCCGGTTTACGAGTATGGATGGACACACTTGTCTGTGTGTGCTGGTGTGACAATAAAGTTATTTCAATCCTTGAAATGACACAAAGGTTTATGTGAATTAATACAGTTGTTATTTTTTGAAAACTAACCTGTGTTTCATCAACTGAACGACTCAACTAGAAATTCTACCTTCCCCCTTCAACTGCAACTTCCTGTTTCTTTGTTTGGACAGGATCACATGCTGACACTACTGCCATCCTGTGGTGAGTACTGCACACTGCACTGTTTATGGACAGACTGTTGGTCAAGGAGGTCAGTGAACTAGTTGGGGCATTATCACTTTGACAGAGGAACACTTTGCTGACATTCATGGCCTAGTGACGTTATGATGGTCATGGTCGAGTTTATTTCCAACATGCTCCACAAAGTTAAAAGAAGGAACATCAGATTTTGACAATATGTCTGAAAAGGAGTAGGAAGCAACATGTATGTCACTAAATGTCGCACGTCAGCGTTATTGGGCACATGTCACCCATCCATCCATCCATTTTCCGCTTATTCCCTTCGGAGTCGCGGGGGGCGCTGGAGCCTATCTCAGCTACAATCGGGCGGAAGGCGGGGTACACCATAGACAAGTCGCCACCTCATCACAGGGCCAACACAGATAGACTGACAACATTCACACTCACATTCACACACTAGGGACCATTTAGTGTTGCCAATCAACCTATCCCCAGGTGCATGTCTTTCAGTGTTTCCCACACATTCATTTATTTGTAGCGGCCCGCCACGAAAGAATTAAGGCCGCCACAATTTTTTTTTTTTTTTTTAATTTTTTGTCCTGTCCAGCTTCTCAGGCTAATCATATAGTTGATGTAGATGCCCATATTGGCTGTTCAGATTTACTTTACAAAAGAGAAGTGTAGGATCAAGATTTTTGGAGCTCTTTGTTCAGTGGATCAGATGTTTGATGAAGCTTTGTGTCTATCTACCACCACTACTGTTTTCTGTTTATTTGTTGCTGACTGTGGCAGGACACCTCTGCCTCTGTTTCACTTTATGTTGCTGGTAAATAATATGGTTGTAGTAGTAGGCTAAAGTTAAATTATTTAGTATGCACTAATTAAAGGGGCAGAGCTTTAAGAGACATTTTAGCTTTTATATTTTTATAAGATATATTTTTTGTAAGAACCACAATTAATAAATATATATCAGTGAATAACTTGTTCAAATCTGTATATAAATATGTACATAAAATGTTGTAATTATATTGTAAAATGGATGGATGGATGGATGGATGTTTAAAACAAAACTGTTATAATTAATTAGTAAGTATACATTTTTTGAGCCTTTTTAGAGAAAATCATATCATTGTAGTAAATTATGCAATTTACTCGATGATGTCATGGTGACCACGCCCATAGCCATGCCCCCACCGCCACAGGTATCTTGGCAGTTTATGGGAAACACTGTCTTTAGGGGTGGGAGGAAGCCGGAGTACCCAGAGGGAACCCACACAGTCACGGGGAGAACATGCAAACTCCACACAGAAAGATCCCGAGCCCGGGATTGAACTCAGGACCTTCGTATTGTGAGGCACATGCAATAACCCCTGTTTCACCGTGCTGCCCGACGTCTATACAATAAATACTTATTTATTGATTTGTTTTGTCAAGATAAACCAGGATGAAATTGTTCTAGCAGCTAAACTCCCGCCATAAATAGATGGCAACAGTAAGACTTGGTTTAAGAAACACAAGAAAAAGATAGGTTAAAGTATTAATTTCATCTAATGGTGACGTGTGCACAATAACATTGACGTGCGACATTTAGTGACATACATGTTGCTTCCTACTCCTTTTCAGACATATTGTCAAAATCTGATGTTCCTTCATGTAACTTTGTGAAGCATATTGGAAATAAACTCAACCATGACCATCATAACGTCACTAGGCCATGAATGTCAGCAAAGTTTTCCTCTGGAGGCGTCTCTGTCAAAGTGATAATGCCACAACTAGTTCACTGACCTCCTTGACTAACAATCTTATAACTGATACTAGTGATTGTTTGTTTCCTTGAAAGGAAAAAAAAAACAGTTAAAAAAGTTACAAAAAGTGTCTCGACCAGCTTAGCACATTTTTTTTACCTTCAACTTTATTTCAATAAACAGTACATGTATAAAAAAAACACATATATCAATAATAATGTATTTCACAACAGTAGCAATGTGATCATTAAAATATATATTCTATGGTTGCCAGAGTATTATTATTATTCAGACAACAAAACAAAGTGGACACCAGCTTTGCACATCCAGAGACTGAAATGTTTGCCAATTCAATTCTGCAAACATTTACAACCAAGTCAAATTATAAGGTGTTTGTGAACAGCAGTTTAAAGATCTGATCAAATATTCTCTATTGGATGTGTGATGTGTCAATATGTTGAAGAGTTTTCTCTATTCATAATATAACAATTTAAGCAGAGACCATGTAAGAATAATATGTGTTACACTATATGGTGACTAGATGTATTACCATCCTTAACTAGACCTAGTTAATCTTAAAGTGACAAAACAGTTCATTTACATTGAACATAAGATCAGGGGAGAGCGCGAATGGCTGAGCCTCACCCTAGGTGAACCACCTTCTTGATCATGGTATCTCCCCTGCCAGGTAAGTATGAGTTGTACACGTCTCACACACACAACTCATTCACACACACACCATGTTAAGTGATGGGATCATCACGTGCACACTAGCAAACACACACAATCAACAAGCCTGCACATGTACAAGAGTCTACTACACAACACTGTTGGATCATTACAATATTATTACTATTTATATTACACTTCAACACAACTATGTGTTCCCATCATGCAATGGGGCTTTTTCTACACGCCTCAGCTCAACCGGGAAGTGTCCCTGCCCCCATTCACAACCACTTCCGGTTTACGAGTATGGATGGACACACTTGTCTGTGTGTGCTGGTGTGACAATAAAGTTATTTCAATCCTTGAAATGACACAAAGGTTTATGTGAATTAATACAGTTGTTATTTTTGAAAACTAACCTGTGTTGTTTCATCAACTGAACGACTCAACTAGAAATTCTACCTTCCCCCTTCAACTGCAACTTCCTGTTTCTTTGTTTGGACAGGATCACATGCTGACACAACTGCCATCCTGTGGTGAGTACTGCACACTGCACTGTTTATGGACAGACTGTTGGTCAAGGAGGTCAGTGAACTAGTTGTGGCATTATCACTTTGATAGAGGAACACTTTGCTGACATTCATGGCCTAGTGACGTTATGATGGTCATGGTCGAGTTTATTTCCAACATGCTCCACAAAGTTAAAAGAAGGAACATCAGATTTTGACAATATGTCTGAAAAGGAGTAGGAAGCAACATGTATGTCACTAAATGTCGCACGTCAGTGTTATTGGGCACATGTCACCCATCCATCCATCCATTTTCTACCGCTTATTCCCTTCGGGGTTGCGGGGGGCGCTGGAGCCTATCTCAGCTACAATCGGGCGGAAGGCAGGGTACACCCTGGGCAAGTCGCCACCTCATCACAGGGCCAACACAGATAGACAGACAACATTCACACTCACATTCACACACTAGGGACCATTTAGTGTTGCCAATCAACCTATCCCCAGATGCATGTCTTTGGAAGTGGGAGGAAGCCAGAGTACCCGTGAGGAACCCACGCAGTCACGGGGAGGAGGGCACATGTCACCTTTAGAGGAAATTAATACTTTAACCTATCTTTTTCTTGTTTTTCTTAAAGTCGTACTGTCTCCATCTATTTATGTCGGGAGTTTAGCCGCTACAAAAATTTCATACTGGTTTATCTTGACAAAACAGTCATAAACAAATCAACATGTAAGTATGTATTATATAGACATCAGAGCAAGTGAGAGGGCATTAGACGAGAATGAATAACACACAAGCTCCAGGTAGGTTTTACTTTTAGATTATGCTGAAGGCCAATAAAAACAAGCTGCAGGCCAAAGATGGTCCCCGGGCCACACTTTGCACAGCCTATATACAGCGTTTGTTTTTTAGGAAACACGTATATGAAACAATAAAGAGTGTAAATTATTTTTTATTTTTAGTAGAATGAAGTCCCTTACTGGCTGAAGTGCAGGATTTATAGTTTGTATCTAGCACTGTTCCTGTCCTCGACTGATGACGGCGGCACACTGCTTTTGTATTTGTATTTGTACGATTACGTATTTCACCGTGAGGCGTAGTGTTCATAAACAAGATATGGAAATTAGGAATGATTGGGAACGTGTACCATACCGAAGGTTGTTCCAAAAAAAAAATGGATAGGAATATGTGTACTGTTACACCCATAGCATGTTTTAAAGAGTTGTGGCACGCCGTTGTGTGATTATGAGGGAGGTAATAGAACAACAATAGAAGAGATCAAATTTGCCGTATTTATAGATGATGGTAACATAGAAATGTTTGTCAACATTATTATGCTACAAGCAAACATTTTTATACATAAATGTCGATTTCTGAAAGTAAAACCTACATTTTCACATTGGCTTAATGTTTTCAATTTATCAATTCAATATTGGAAAATGGTTAAATGTACAAAATCCCTTAAATCGATATCTTTATTGGAGATATTTAAAGTGGTTTAGATTAGCCGATTTTTGTCTTTTTAAATTTTGTATCTAATCCTATTTTTTATTATTTACTTTTTTTAATGCTCTATTTGTATTTGCTTTTAGTTTCTTCCTCGACATGTTTTACTCAACCTGGCAGAAGTGTAAAATTGTTGAGATACGTTGAAAGTGCCTTGATTTTTATGTATGTTGTGGATATATGTTTGTTCAATAAATTTGTATTTTATTTTAAACTTAACTAGGTTTCAGCATACTGTAGCCTACTTCTTGTTCAAAATGTCACAGCAATTACTGATCATTTGTTTAAACAGAGGAAGTAATTAACTTGTTTACAAGTGACTAGTTTACAAATTGAAAGAACAATACAATGATTTATTTGTGTTATTATAGTTTGTGGACAGTGTATCCAGTAATTTAAAAATAATACAGGTGTCAATTCTAAATTGAATGGGCCTCAATAACAATGACTTGTTCTTCCCGCCATGAAAGTCATGAAAGTCATGTATCCCAAAAAGTAATGTCTTAGGGCAGCATAAAACCAACTTTCACCAACATAATGTAAAACTTTAGGGAGCAATTAGGCCACATTTCAACTAATAATTGTTAACGAGAAAAAGGCCCTAAATTAATTGCTAATCAACAACATGCTAACGGAAGTTAGCATCCCTTCATCTCTTCAGCAACAAACAGGACGTGAGCCGCACTCTCGTCTTTTAAAAGCTCGTCACGCAAATGCAGCACGATTACATTTATAAGAAAATACCTCGTGGAAAGAAAGAAATAATGAAAAGGGAAGAAAATAAGTTATTGTCCTACCTAAAGCCGAGGGCGACACCGGAAGTGCTCAGACGCAGGTAGCGCGACAACTAACAGAACGATACGATATGTAGATATAAATACAAAAAAGATATCTCGCTATAAACATATACTAAACAATACATGTTTTCATCATATACGCGTTATGTTCTTATTTAATGAGTTCTGTTATGATTCATTGCAAATTAATGGTCATTTAAAAGGGATCCCTTCCACTCACATCACTTAAGAACCCACCAAAAGGCAACATTGTTTTGTCGATATTGTTGCAATATCCTCTATTGTATTTATACATTGTTAAATTGCTCTTAATTATGTTGTTTTCCCCAAAATATTTGCCCTGATCAACAAATTAAAGGCAAACTAAAAACGATATGAACATTTCATGTTAAAATGGAACTAGCTCTGGATGCATGCACTTGGTATCGAGTCGACACCATTATTTTCAGTATCGCCCAATCCTACTGTAAAGCGTAAACCGGGAGGCGGAGCAGTTAGGGGGTGTTGACGTGTTGAAAGCACTTCCGGTTGCAGCTGTCTGTGGCGAGTTCCTATATTCTGAAAAGCCTTCAACCTGTGGAGGTTTGTTTTGATACGAGTGTGTGTGTGTGTGTGTGTGTGTCATAGCTCACAATAATATGGTCGCCAGCTGTATGTGTGGGCGTGTTGCTATTTTTAAATGACACACACACACACTTGTTGAGCTGTTTGGGGCCAAGACAAGTTGAAAGATTTTCATGTGTTGACGTCTTTGGATATTAAAGTGTTGCTCCTCCTCCTTTGCAACAGGAACATCATATGACCATGTCCTCCCCAAATATCAGCTCCTTGTCGTGGGGTCACATGACAGTGAAGGGCTGCTCCGCCGCCTACAAGGACTGCAAGGTGTGGCCCGGCGGCAGTCGGTCCTGGGACTGGCGTGAGACCGGGACGCAGGTGTGTGGGACGGTGGCCGTCACATGCGCACCACTTCCTGTCTTTTAACGCCAGACTCTTCATCAGCACCACCCGGGGGTCCAACCCGCTGATGTGCAGGAGGTGCTGGACAGAGGAGTAAAGCTGCTGGTGATTGGCCGAGGCATGAACATGGCCCTGCAGGTAGTCTTCAGAACCGAACCGTGCTGCTTGGGGGTGGTGGGGGGCGAGGACTCATGGCTTGTGTTTGCGTCAGGTTCCTGCCTCCACCCTGGACTTTGTGGCACAGCAGGGGGTGGACGTGAGAGTCCTGCAGACGGAGCAGGCCGTCGCCGAATACAACAAACTGGCCGGCCAGGGCGCCAAGGTGGGCGGGGTCTTCCACTCCACCTGCTGAAGTTGGCGTGCGAGAGACTTTTCACACATTCTTTCACCGTGGGAAGAGTCATGTAATATTTGCAATTAAATATCGTCAGAGGGTCCATTTTGTTTATTTGTCCTTGTTTGTTGAAGACCTTTTTTTAAGAAAAAAAAAAACGGATCCACAAAACTATTATTGGCTGCATTTTGAAAGAGCAAATGTTTTTATCTTTGGGTCGGACTGCTACACCGAAGACCGGGACAGGTCTGGGCTCTCCTTAGCGTCTGGCAGGCTTTGGCATGATGAAGACTTTGACAGGCTTGCTGAAGGCGATGGTCCCCTCTACGGCGGCCTCCGGTGGCGGAAGGCTGTCGATGCTGTCGCTCCATGCCAGCTTGGAATCCGGAGAGGAGGCGGAGGAGGAGGAGCTGTAGGCAAGCAGGAGGCGCACCTCCACCTGGGACGGCTCTGAGAGACGGGTCAGGTCAGAACATGACGACCATCAACACGAGTGTTTTCGCTCACCTGTCCATGCGCTGTGAGACAGGTAGACTTGTGTGATGAGTCTGTGTCTGCTCGGTCCGGGTTTCCGGAAGTCTCCGGGTTTGGGATGGATCACGTGACTCTGGCCATCAGGATACAGAACCTGCCCAAAAGGAAGGTCAGAATATCGGTGTGTATCCTATCCTAACCGAGCAGCTGATTCAGGCCGTCATCGGACCGGCTCACCTCCACTTTGACCGAGTTCTGGGGGTCGCGGACATGCTCCAAGGTAGCATCAACGTCTAGCGCCACCACGAGACCGGACGTGAACCTCAGCGGGTTGTCCGACTCCCCTGTGGGCTCGATGATGTTGGCTGTGGCTCGATAAATCTGTGGAACACAACGTGGACGGACAAGCTCAATAAGCTGCAGGTCCGACTGTTACAGGTTCAAAAGGTCACAGTTAGGGTCCTCATGTCTGGACTGCAAATTTAAAAAACCTGTGGCGGCCACTTCTTTTTTTTTTTTTCTCCTTCAGTCGTTAAAAGTTGTTAAATCCAGACCAGGAGTGTCCAAAATGCTGCCATAGGGTTATTTGCGGCCCGCGGCACATTCTCAAAGTACTATTAAAAAATAAATACAGTAGATAAATAAAAAGTGGATTAAAAGAGCAAAGAGGTGAAATGTAATGAGAAAAAGTTTCAATGTTTACTAACAACACCAAGCTGCCATGCGGCAGTTTTTGTTCTTTTTTTGTCATTGCTCAAAAAATAATAATGAAGCGAAATTAATGTTATGAAATATTGACCCATTTAGGGCCCCAATCACTTCACATAAAAAAAATTGGGGGGAAAATATTGAATACTTTGTGTTTGCTATATAAAAAACAGAGTTTTCTTTGACAAAAAGGGCACAAAACAAACCCCAAAAAACATGGAAAAAATAATAAAAACTTAAAATCGACTAATAGATCAGAAGTTAATCTAGAGACTTAAGTGTTGAAAGTAAAATAAAAACTCATTTTGAACACTTATGAGCTGGATTCCCAAGAATTTTAGTATGATTTAAAAAAATTTTCATAAATAAATCAAATTGATTTAAAATCAATGCCGTTATGAATTATCAACCCATTTAAAAAAAAAAAAAAAAAGGGTTATACTTGTATAGCACTTTTCTACCTTCAAGGTACTCAAAGCGCTTTGACACTATTTCCACATTCACACACTAATGGCGGGAGCTAACCACGACCATCAGGAGCAAGTGAGAAGTGTCTTGCTCAAGGACACGACGGACGTAGTAGAAGCTGGGGATCGAACCAGGAACCATCAGGTGGGCTCCAATTACTTGACATAAATTTTTCCACTTTGACAAATTTTTTTGTGGGGGGAAAATATTGCACATTTAGTGTTTTTGCCTTTAGAAACTGGGTTTTGACAAAAAGGGCATAAAACACAATTTTTTATTTAAAAAAAATTAATTAATATCCACGGGTAGACCTGAAGTTGATCAAGAGCAGTGATTCTCAAACTGTGGTACGTCTACCACTAGTAGTGTGCGGGCTCCATGTAGTGGTAGGGCAAAAGAATCACTTGATTTTAGTACAGTGTTTTATTTTTCTATATTCAAACAGAGTGTTACTGTTCAAACTGTGTGTTATGTTACAGTGGCCTAAAACATTTAATATACATGTTGAATAAAATCTCTGACTTATTTTTAATGAATACTTAGGCCTGCCATGCTACTGTATTTAAATGTTGGTCGTTATGGTGGTGTTTTTTAATGAGGTGGTACTTGGTAGAAAAAAGTTTGAGAACCACTGTTCTATAGATTTAAGCGTTGAATAGAGAAAAACAATATGACTTATTTTTTAACATATTTATGACTAAGACCAAAATTGAAGGGAGCGTAAAAGCTAAAAAAAAAAAAAAAACATATACTGTACATTGATGGAAGGAGATTTTTTACATATATCCATATTTAAGTGTTACTTCTTTACTTCCATAGTCATATTACAAAATAGCTAGTATTCTTCCTTCTTTCTAGTCTGCAAAGTAATGTGTGTCGGCCTTGAAGCATTGGAATGCAGGGAGTAGAGATAACTCAGGGAGTAGCCAAAACAACGAGGGTGGGAGCAAGGGACAGAGGGAAGAACACAGCACTTCCGGGGGTTTGGGGGGAGATCGATCTTGGCTGGGCTTGGGAACGCTTCTGTACTGGATTGGTCTCACGTTTGTCTTCAAAGCTTTGAGAATGAACCACAAAATACCAACTACTGCCTGGTGATCAATTTAAACTTCAGCTTATGTGCTATAAAAAGAACTTGGGAGTGACCAGCAACTTAAAATCCCTGGGAGGAAGAGCTGGTCAACGCAACAACATATATACACATACCTGTATATATACATATATATATATATATACATATATATATATATATATATATATATATATATATGCACACACACATATATATATATATATATATATATATATATATATATATATATATATATATATATATATATATATATATATATATATTTATATATATATATATATATATATATATATATATATATATACACACACCGAAAGGGACAAGCGGTAGAAAATGGATGGATGGATACATATATACATATATATATATATACCTACATACAGTATATATACATATGTATAATATTGATATATGTATATATTCATATATATGTATACATATGCATTTATATTCATATACATATACACATACATATGCATATATGCATACACACACAAACACACAGTTATGGTTTTGAAAATAGCGTGGGGCCCTCAAAGAAAAAAGTTTGAACAGCCCTGATCAAGACCGTGTGTCAGCTTGACCAAAGGAAGTGTACCGCACACGGAGCAAACATGGCAAGTGTGAAGGTACCTGTTGAGGAAGCGAAAGCTGCAGCAGAGCGCTCTGCCTCAGGGCCGACTGCAGAATCTTGACCAGCTCTGCAGGCTTGCAGGACAAAAGGCGCGGCGTCAGCTCCAAAAGTTTGTCAACAAAGCTGTCCTGGAAGTGAGGCAGCTCTGCCGGGAACAGCCTGAAGGTTTCACAAAGTGAAGTGAGGACTCGGATGAGGCGTACCTAACCTTAGTGGAACCACGGCCGGCGGCACTCACCTGTGAAAAGACTCCAGCTCCTGCAGGAACTTTTCACTGCTGCTGATGAGAGGCTCCTGCCTGCGGACAAAAGTGACCATGAGGGAAAGCTGCGGTTCGTTGTGGCGATGACGCCCACGCAGCGTACCCACCCGTGTGTGGTGCGAGCGCTCAGGATGAGCCGCAGGGCTTTGGCCTGCAGCCGCACGTGATGCGCGATGGCCACCTGTCTGCTCTCCAGACCGCTGTACATGAACTCCAGCTTGTAGCTCTCCTCCAGGACCTACAACCCACACCGACAAACACGTCACATAGCACCGGCACCGTCGCGGGCATGTCGGGGGCGCACGCTGACCTGCTGAGCGGCCGCCATAGCTGTGACGTTCTGTTTGAGGCACAGAGGGACCGCCATGTTCCACAACTTGTCCTGCAAAGCCTGAGGGTAACCGGGAAAAGCCTGGGGTCAGCTCAGGTGAATACAAGTTTATTAAGCAGACTTCCAGGTTTTGCTCTTTAAACCCTACATAGGGTGCATTCACACTTGTAAATTAGCAAACCTAGTCCAATGGAATTTTGATAGCAGTTTTTTTTTTGTTTTAGTCATAGTCTTTTGACGATATTTAAATACAGCAACCTTTAAACTACATAGGGTGCATTCACACTTGTAGTCCGGTACTCTGGTACAGACCAGAAGGTATTTATATCCCACACACTTGTCTTTCTTTAGGTTAGCTTGAAAAATGACAAATCAGCTCTTTTGGGTTGTCGAGTTGTCAAACTAAACAGTGTGCCAAGGACATTGATTAAAGTGCACTGTACGGGTATGTTGCTTTTTGAGTTGGCGGACAAGCTCGCCCATGGTGTACAACAAAAGTGGTGGTAGAGTAAGCAGTCGTGCTCCTGCTCTACCGTCTTTAATAGTAATAGTAATTCGGTACAGTACGAGTCCAGGGTGTCCCCTAAATGTAACTGAATGTGGCGCGCTGCCACAGCATTTTTATTACGCTACACTGAACAATTTATTTTGTGGATCAATAAAGTTTGTCTAAGTCTAACTTTTTTTTTTTTTTACTTGAAAACAAATTAAAGTAATATAACATATTGTCGCCCCCAGAAGTAAAGACACAAAGTCCGATGCTATTTTTAACTTTTATTACCAATATTATGATAACAAACAGCACAATTCCAACAGGTTTTACCTCCTGTGAAAAACACTTTCATCTCGTGAGTCCGCTCTTCCCCGGACACACAACAACACTTCCTCATTCGTTACAGAATTAATTGATATACACTACCGTTCAAAAGTTTGGGGTCACATTGAAATGTCCTTATTTTTGAAGGAAAAGCACTTTAAACTAGTCTTAACTTTAAAGAAATACACTCTATACATTGCTAATGTGGTAAATGACTATTCTAGCTGCAAATGTCTGGTTTTTGGTGCAATATCTACATAGGTATATAGAGGCCCATTTCCAGCAACTATCACTCCAGTGTTCTAATGGTACAATGTGTTTGCTCATTGGCTCAGAAGGCTAATTGATGATTAGAAAACCCTTGTGCAATCATGTTCAAACATCTGAAAACAGTTTAGCTCGTTACAGAAGCTACAAAACTGACCTTCCTTTGAGCAGATTGAGTTTCTGGAGCATCACATTTGTGGGGTCAATTAAACGCTCAAAATGGCCAGAAAAAGACAACTTTCATCTGAAACTCGACAGTCTATTCTTGTTCTTAGAAATGAAGGCTATTCCACAAAATTGTTTGGGTGACCCCAAACTTTTGAACGGTAGTGTATATATATAGCCTTTTATTTGCGCACTATTGAAAAGAGATGTACCGAAAACTTGACCACCGAATAAAGACTTTGATCACTGAAAACCGCGCTACTGAAACCAAATGTAAACGCCATTGTCTGGAGCGTTGTCAGCATGTCTGTGATGTGGATGTGATTTATATATATATATATATATATATATATATATATATATATATATATATATATATATATATATATATATATATATATATATATATATATATACACTACCGTTCAAAAGTTTGGGGTCATCCAAACAATTTTGTGGAATAGCCTTAATTTCTAAGAACAAGAATAGACTGTCGAGTTTCAGATGAAAGTTCTCTTTTTCTGGCCATTTTGAGCGTTTAATTGACCCCACAAATGTGATGCTCCAGAAACTCAATCTGCTCAAAGGAAGGTCAGTTTTGTAGCTTCTGTAACGAGCTAAACTGTTTTCAGATGTGTGAACATGATTGCACAAGGGTTTTCTAATCATCAATTAGCCTTCTGAGCCAATGAGCAAACACATTGTACCATTAGAACACTGGAGTGATAGTTGCTGGAAATGGGCCTCTATACGCCTATGTAGATATTGCACCAAAAACCAGACATTTGCAGCTAGAATAGTCATTTACCACATTAGCAATGTATAGAGAGTATTTCTTTTAAGTTAAGACTAGTTTAAAGTTATCTTCATTGAAAAGTACAGTGCTTTTCCTTCAAAACTAAGGACATTTCAATGTGACCCCAAACTTTTGAACGGTAGTGTATACCGTATATATATATCTCCCAGACATACCCGCGGATGGTCATCTGCAAAATATGCAATTATTTGGAGGACAGTGGCGGCTTTAAAGAAAAGAAAGTCCAACTGGAGCGGCAGCGCCAAGCAAGTTTGACGTCATGCTCGCTGCAGCTAATAGGGAACGTGAGCTGGGTTTAGACCGTCATGAGACAGGTTAGTTTTACCCTACTTTACTGATGATGTGTTGTTGCAATAGTAGAGTCTCTAAACACCAGAAGAAGATGCTAGAATTGTTGGTAGTTGTTTTTAATAAACAAACAACTACCAACAACACTTGAAAAATCTCAATAAAGTAAATTGTACAAAAAGCAGCAAAAATTAAAAATCTGGCAAAACGATGAAAAAATCTTAAGACTAATTAATAATAACAGATTGGCTTTAAATATATGTTTACATTTTTTTAGCCTTTTTGTAGAAAATAATATCATAGCAAATTATGCAAACTACTCAATGATGTCATGGTGACCACACCCATAACCACACCCCCACCACCACAGATAACTTGGCAGTTTAGGGGAAACCCTGTCTTGTGAAAAATCAAAAGGCCCTCTCCCACATGCAATTGTGATTGGATAGATCACTAACTTGTCCCACTCGTCTAAAGACAAAATTAAATATGATTGGATTTCGTCTCTGTCAACATCAAATTTTTATTCTTTGACTAAATTGTTTATCAATTTCGTCATTGTTTTAGTCAACGTGCAATTGTTTTGATTAGTTATCGCCCTATTTTAGTGAGGGGAAAATAGGTCGCTGACGATGACTAAGACAAATATTTTGAGTCAACAAAATGAACACAGACGTAGTCCCACCTTGATGAGTAGCAGCTGGCAGCGCAGGTACGTAGCGCAGAAGTCGGCAGCTCCAGCAAGTTCCGTCTGCAGCTGACCCAGCCTCTGCAGGTCACTAAAAAAACAAAAACACACAAAGTCTGAGTTAAAGTGACCACAAAGTTTGTGTGTTCTTGTGCAAACACCTTACCGTATGGTGAAAATGAGCAGGTCCTGAGCTCCGGGTGCTTCCAGGTTCTGAATGGTGCTGATCCTGTCCAGACTCTGCTGCAGGAAGAGCTTGGCTGATTCCACGGAACCCGACTCCGATCCAGAATCTACAGAGTCCAAACCGTGCACCTGCTTCCTTCCAGGCAGCTAAAGCAGAACAAGACCAAGCGACAGGGACCAGGGTTAAAACTTGGATGGACTGTTATGGAGGACTCTTCGGGCACTTGCTCTTCGTTTGTATGGCTTTAAAGTGCACCATGAACTTGGTAATTACCTGCACAAAGTCTACATTTTTCTGTCGTGGCTTCCTGCACTGACGACAAGGTAGGGCTAAACAACTAAAATTCCAGATTATTTTGATATTAAAATCACTATTAATAACACAATTATTCATTAATCTGAAAACATGAGTATTTATTGTACCACTAAAACTCAACTTTGAATATGAAAAAAATCAAAATCTCCCTACTAACCCACCAGTGCCTCCATGAAAATGCCCCCGTCTACCTTAAAGAACTGTTCACCCCCAAATCCTCCACACGACACCTCCGCTCCAAACAGGCTAACCTCCTCCAACCTCCAAGGACAAAGCTACGAACTATGGGAGACCGGGCTTTCTGCTCCGCTGCTCCCAGTCTGTGGAACGCTCTCCCTGACCACCTGAGGGCACCTCAGACTGTGGATGCTTTTAAAAAAGGCTTAAAAACCCATCTTTTTAAAAAAGCCTTTTTGTAGATTTTTATAGATATGCATGCTGGTTCTAGCTGTTTCTGGTTTTATATTTTATTTGTTTTTATTATCTTTTATTTTATTTTATTTTTTTTTTACACTGTGGCACTTTGAGGTTGTTTGCTCAACGTAAAGTGCTTTTTACAAATAAAATCTATTATTATTATTATTATTATGATTTAAAAGAATAACAGATATAAATTAGTACGAATAAATAATAAAGAAAATAAAAAATAATATTAACAACAATACATTTAAATAACAATAGCAATATAATAAATCAATAACATTCTCATTTCTGATAAAAAAAAAAAACATTTATAGTTTTTTTACCTTTTACACTTATTTTACCACCATATGTTTTATGTGTCATGAATGAAATTCAATAAAATGCAAAAATCTTCACATTTTTTGCTGCAATACATCTTTGGACAATTTTTACCAATAATTTAAGTCCAAGCATAATATTTTTTGTAAATGTTTTATTAAGTGACTTAAGTACATTATTCTTGTGTAAGGTACTTTTTTGAAACCTTTGTTTTAATAGCGGACCGGATGTTGCGCAGAGTGCTCTTATTGTGAAGGGGGGTGTTGTGCTGCTGTTCTGAGCTTTGTGAAGTGAAGTGAATTATATTTATATAGCGCTTTTCTCTAGTGACTCAAAGCGCTTTTATATAGTGAAACCCAATATCTAAGTTACATTTAAACCAGTGTGGGTGGCACTGGGAGCAGGTGGGTAACGTGTCTTGCCCAAGGACACAACGGCAGTGACTAGGATGGCGGAAGCGGGGATCGAACCTGGAACCCTCAAGTTGCTGGCACGGCCACTCTACCAACCGAGCTGACCGCCCTGTATATAGACTCTTTTGTGGCATACTTTGAAGTTTAAGACAATTTGAGGCAGTTTAATTAAAAAAAAGCTAAAAGTTGCGACTGCTGTCCTGTTTGTACATTGATCTTACATCCATGATGTCGTTCACAACAACACGAGCAGATGAGATGTGTTGTGGGTGCATGGATTGTTCTTGCTAGCTTTAGGTTCCTAACCAGCTTGGTGGCCTTGTGGTTAGAGTGTCCGCCATGAGACTGGGAGGTTGTGAGTTCAAACCCTGGCCAAGTCATACCAAAGACTACAAAAAAATGGGACCTATTGCCTCCGTGCATGGCACTCATCATCAAGGGTTGGAATTGGGGGTTAAATCACCAAATGATTCCCGGCGCATGCTGCTGCTCACTGCTCCCCTCACCTCCCAGGGTGTGAACATGGGGATGGGTCAAATGCAGAGGACAAATTTCACCACACCAACTGTGTGTGTGTGACAATCGTTGGGACTTTAACTTGAACTTTTCAAGTGGCCGTCTTCACATTGTTTATTTTAGGACGTGTTTCGGGATGAATGAGCGGCCCCGGACACATTATTTTCCCAACCAAATGTTCTTTCTTCTAAAAATGACAGCATTTCACTCATATTTATGTCAATTTCCATGATATTTTGCGCTTAACAGAGGATTCCGGTTTATTGGCCAATTCTGTGACTCCGTGGTTATGTGATCGCCGGAATGCCTTCCTTTATTGTTGATTATTAATTAGGCATGCGAGCACTGTGTCAAATTAAAAGTAGCAACCATGGTGACAACCCCATACCTGCCAATTTTTGAAACTCAAAAAGCCTAGTAGCCAGGATCCAGGGGCCAGAGGCGAAGCCCCCCGACACAAAATTAATTTCCTGTATATTTTGTCCCCTGCCCGTGGAGTTGCACTAGTCCATTTCTCTCTTCCTCTTCTTTTCTTTTGTGGCATGTAGTTTAGCTAACCACTACATGGGTCTAAAAATAGCTAAGCTACGAAAATCGCTACTTGTTTAAGAAGTAGCGAAGCTACTGCCAAGCTACTGGGAAATGTAGTTAAGCTACACAGCTTTTAAGTCAGGGGTATCCAAAGTGCAGCCCGGTGGCCATTTGCAGCCCGCAGCTAATTGTTTACCGGCCCGCCACACATTCTGGAAATACTATTGTAAAAATAAAAAAGAACATTAAAAAAAGTGGAATGAGGTGAAATCTAACGAGAAAAAAGTTGCCATGTTGACACAAAAGCTGCCATGCAGGCTGTTTTTTTTCTTTTGTCTTTCTTTATTTTTCTTTTTTTGCCATTGCTCAAAAAAAAAAAAAAAAGAAAGAAAAAATCCATGTAATAATGAATTATTTTCAGGGCTCCAATTACTTCAAATATTTCACTTTAAAATGTTTTATGTGGTAAATATTGCATATATTGTGTAGTAGCCATATAAAAACATCAAAGTTTTCTTTGACAAAAGCGCATAAAACAAACAAAATAATTGTTCCAGCATAAAATCGACAGATATATCTGAAATTGATCTCGTAACTTAAGTGTTGAAAGTAAAAGAAAAACCTAATAAAAATGTATCACTTCATGAGTGGGGCACCTTTTGATTCCAAATATATTTAGTGATTTTTTATTTATCTTTTCACTGTGATTACTCAAAAATATGAAATAATTAAAATCAATGGTGTCCTGCATTATTTATATTTTAGGGCTCTAATTACCAAATACTGCATATTTCAGTTTTAATATAAAAAAACTAAGTTGTTTTTGACAGAAAAGCCATAAAACATTTTTTTTAATTTGTATTACTTTATATCAACTTGAAGTTGATATAGAGATTTACTGTAAGCGTTAAATAATTTAAAAAAAATAATAATCTGACTTATTTTTAACATTTTAATGACTGAGACCCTTTATGGTCCCCGGGACCCCTAAAGGTAAAATAAATTAAAAATCCATATATTTTGTTATGATTTGAAAATGAAAAATATCAAAATGGCCCCCACATGCTTTAATTTTTCCGTGTGCGGCCCTCAGTGGAAAAAGTTTGGACACCCCTGTTTTAAGTTAATCATTTTTAATGGAAAACCGTAGATTTTACCACTGCAGCCGTAAACCGTAATGATCAACAAAAACCGTGCTCATTACGGGAAAACCGTAGTTGTTGGCAGGTATGCATCCCAAACTTCTAGTGGGTTTTTTTACTCATACGCTCACTCATCCGTTTCACCGTCACAAGCTCAGGAATTTACATTAATCGTTTTTTTTATTACAATATTTTCCTGTTCGTGAGAAACCAAAATCGAAATACGATTAATTGTCCAGCCCCAGGACAAGGTTTTGCAGAAGCAGTGAGCTAAAGAGACCGTGGGTGGCATGTACAGTCATTAAATGCCACAAAAGGAAGGCGTATTATCGACGAGTGGTACTCACCACCAGCTGCTACGAACAAAATGTTACAGCCTATTAACGACTGGGCACATTAAGTGTGGCGGGAAGCTGGGTCGTGGGAAACATTTAATTCAAACGTTGGCCTGATTTGAATGTTCTGATTGCTTGGGTGGCAATATGCAGATGGGTATCACATGTAATGTTAAAAATACACGCTGAGCATTGCTACAAGAATCTTTGTGTACGTTCCGCCTTCGTATGTTTTGGCCTTTAGCAGTACTAGTTAGTCAACAAACCAACAAAACTTTTCCCAAACTCCAGTGCATCAATATAAAATTGCTGCGTTTCAGAATTTTTCTGGGTTTGAGTGAGTCGAGTTCCTGAATCAATCAGTGAGAAACCGACTCATGAGTCAGTAAAAGGAATTAGGGTTGCAACGATTAATCCATGACAAAAAAGCTTTGATTCATATTCTGTTGCTTCGATTAATCGTCAAATATGTTTAACTAACTGACTAAAATGTATCAAATTGGGACAATATGGCGTTCCCGGGACATAGTTTCTGCACGGTCGCTGCCATAGAACACATATGAGAGAGTAGTGTGTGGGTCATCTTCGTGGCGGCAAACAGCAGAGTTCATTTATTTCAATTACACATGTTAAAAGTGCAAAAATAAATAAATAACAATTGTGGAATTTCAATGTTGATGTGCATTTATAGGGGAAAAAGAATGAGGGTACGGCAAGCAGAATAATTTGTTTTGTTTATTTGAACTATTTTACTCAAAATATACATTTAGGCTATAAAGCAGGGGTGTCCAAACTATTTCCCCTGAGGGCCGCATACTAAAAAGTCAAAGGGTACAGGGGCCATTTTAATATTTTTCATTTGAAAAAAACAATAAAATATACATATTTTTTAACCCGTAGTGCTTCCTTCAAGATTGATACATGTTGAAGATCCTGTGGACCAGAAAGAGTCCCAGTCATAAAAGTTTTGAATGTAATTCTTATGTTGTTTTTTACTTTTAACGCTTAAATATCTATATCAACTCCAGATCCATCCATCAATATAAAGTTAGATTTTTTTTAAATGTTTTATGCCCCCCTGTTTTTCCGAAAAAACAACAACAAAAAAACACATAAATTATGCAATATTTCCCCTCCAAAGTGAAATATATGAAGTTAAGTAACTGGAGCATTGAATAGGTCAATCATTTATTGATTTCCATTCATTATTATTTTTTAAACAATGACAGGTTTAAAAAATATATGTACACACTAAAGGTCTCGGGGATCCAAAAGGGTCCCATTCATAAAAGTGTGAAGAATAAGTCATAATTATTATTCATTTCACTTCCAATACATATATATATGTATATACTGTAATATTGTACATGGTCATTGGTTTATATTGTATATATATGTTATAGACATAATATAATATATCTGTATATAAATTACTCTGTACACATATGTATATATGCGTATATATGTTAGATTTTTTTTTATAGCTATATTAGTCTATTTATACCTGCATTGTCCTTTCCATCATTGTAACTGAGCTACTGTGTTGAACAATTTCCCTTGTGGATCATTAAAGTTTGTCTAAGTCTAAGTCTAATACTTGAATCTCTACATCCACCTCATATCTAACGGTCGATTGTGCGTTTTATTTATTATTTTAGGTGTTATGCTCTTTGTCAAAGAAAACTTTGGTTGTGATAAGGTAAACAAAATATGGGGAAAAATTCCAAAACATTTTTCAAAGTGAAATATTTGATGTGAAGTAATTGGAGCCTTGACTGGGTCAATAATTCATAACAACATTATTTTGATTCATTATTAGTTCTAGAGCAATGAAAGTAAAAAAAAACAGCCTCTTTGTGTTATCAGTGTCAACATTTCAATGTTTTCTTGTTACAGTACACCCGTTTGTGCTTTTATTCCACTTTTTTTTTTTTTGTGGTAATAATATTTTTAGAATGTGCCGCGGGCCATTAGAAAATCAGCTGGACACAGCAGTTATACAGCGTGTTTTCTACGATTACTTGCACAAACTAATTGATTAGATTACTCGATTACCAATATAATCGATAGCTGCAGCCCCTCGGTGCAAAGACAAAGAAGAGAAGTAAGAGTTCTCACTCGGAGAGGTGGGACCAGGTGTGACAGACTATCCCTCAGGTAGGCGTAGTGTCTGAAGGTGTGGTCGGAGAAGAGCGCCGGCATGGTGGGACACGACTTGGCCGCGTTGAACACCAACACCAGGACCGCGATGTCTGAGGTCGGCAGAATTTAAGAAGAAGAAGAAGTAGAAGGGGGAGACACACCACTTGACCGCGTGCCAACATGTGAGGATACAGGCTGGGTCGTCCATGTCTGGTTCCGGTGTGTCAAAGTACGGGTGTGTGCTGAGGAGTTCAGGGACCAGAGGCAACACTAACATTGGGTGGCGGGAACCCAAAAACTTGAGACACCTACAAGACAGACGGGAAGAAAAACCATCAGATCAGCAAAGGACTCATTCTGCACGAAGATAAAAACATCTTTTAAAAACATTTAAAGACTTACTTTTTAGTAATGGACTTTTAAAAATGTTTGACTGGACTACTGTAGTGCCCTCTATAATGGACTAAGTAGAAAACGCAGCTGCTCGCCTCCTCACTCATACTCCAAAACATACCCATGTTACCCCGGTTCTCTTTGCTCTCCATTGGCTCCCAGTACGTTTTAGAATACATTTTAAAATCCTTCTTTTTGTTTTTAAGGCCATCAATGGTCTGGCCCCGGCATACTTGGCTGATATTTCAACTGTTCGCCACCCACCAAGGAATCTGCGATCATCTTTACACACATCTTTGGAAGTACCGAGGACTCAAGTTAAAAAAATGGGGTGATGGTTCTTTTTCCGCATCCGCACCCAGGTTATGAAATTCCCTCTCACCTGAGTTGCGAACCATCACGGAGCTAGAAGCTTTTAAATCTCAACTAAAAACCTACTGTATTTTCCGGGCCATAGGGCGCACCAGATTATAAGGCGCACTGCCGATGAATGTTTTTAAAAAAAAAATCTTTTTTCACCTTAGGCGCATTAAAGGAGTCATATTATTATTTATTTTTTTCTAAATGTAAAAGACTTCCTTGTGGTCTACATAACATGTAATGGTGTTTTTTTGGTCAAAATGTTGCATAGATCATCTTCAAGCCGCTTTCTGACAGTCGCTTCAGGATGCGCCGTTTTGTGGGCGGTCTTATTTACGTGGCTCACCTTCGACAGCGTCTTTTCTCCGTCATCTTTGTCGTAGCGGTGTAGCGTGCAAGGACGGTAGCGGAAGAAGTGTCAAAAATGGAGCTAACTGTTTTAATGACATTCAGACTTCACTTAAATCAACAAAGGAGCAGCATCTCCTCATCCGGAAACAACTACACGGGAAATGTGTCTCGTGAAAAACCGTCCGACCGGAACTCTTAATAACTAAAGTTCCTTGGGTGAATAATGTGAAGTCACTACACCGGTATTTTTTAGCGCTTTCATGGCGAGTTTACTGACAGATATAAGTAAGAACTTTACACTCCTTTATATTAGAAATGGCAACAGCGGAGGATGAAAGTCCCATAACAAGAAGATAGAGAAAAAGAATAAGCTTATCGACTACGGCATCGGCGGGGACGCGCGCAATTTTTCAAGACTTATGCAGATCCCAAATACAGATAAGCAGGTACCAGAAGGTAAGAAAAGTTGCTTTTGCGTAATAATGCGAAACAAAACGCCAGATAATATGTTTTACCTTATACACACACCATAATAATACTCCTATGTTTAGTGCACCGACAATCCTTCATAGCTTACCAAAGTCATACTAAAACATTTTGATGGATTTTTGAGCAACGTGTGTAATGTTCTATATTTTCAACAGAACATTTAAAACGTCGGTGTTGTTAACTTGAGACCCATCATACAGCCTACACTTATCTCTTATGTTTGACTGCCATCTACTGGTCACACTTATCATTACGCTATGTACCAAATAAAATAGCTTTGAGGTGGGTAAGCTCAATCAAACTTATTCCTTACATTAGGCGCACCGGGTTATAAGGCGCACTGTCGAGTTTTGAGAGAGGAGAAAAAAGGATTTTAAGTGCGCTTTATAGTCCGGAAAATACGGTATTTGTTTAAATTGTCTTTTAACAAACAATTGCTGTAAGTATTTATTATTACTGTTTTAATATGCATGGTTTTACTTATTTGTACTGTAGACCAGTAGTCCCCAAACTTTTTTGCACCACGGACCGGTTTAATGTAGGCATTATTTTCAGGGACCGGCTTCCCACTTGTGAAAAATACAAGTGACTATAACGCTGGACTTGTTTCTTTGCTGATGGAAATCAGCCTTTGTCTACAATCTGTCACATTTATATTTATGTTCATTAATGTGCATTGTATCTTGTCACAGAGTTATAACAAATAGTAACTTCCTATGAGGAGTTTTATTGTACATCTATAAACAAGCTCATTGCTGTGTCTAGTGCACAGGTGCCAAACTCAAGGCCAACGGGCCAGATCTGGCCCTCCACCTCATTTTATATGGCCTGGAAATAATGTGTCAATAAAATACCTTATATTTTCTTTCTTTACTTTCTTATTTTCTTACTAAAGGTATTCAGGTTTTTTTTCTAGTTTGACAGAGAAAAATAATTGTGTCCAAAATTGCAACAAATATATCATCTAACTTTGTTGGTCAAAATCCAAATAAATACATAAATATCGGCTTAACTTATGGTTTTGAAGCAAGTTTTCCATCAATTTGTACACTATAAAAATGCCCAATAGATTTTACGGTAAAATTTAGGTAGTTTTTTTTACAGCATATTACTGTAAGTTGAAAAAAAACGACAAATGTTTTTTTTTTTATAGTAAAATGCTGTCGACTGAGCTGTCAGTTTTTGGTTTTTTTACTGTAAAATCCACAGTTGATGATATTATGGTACCATATTTTATTATAGTAAAAAACTGCCAGCTGAGTTGCTAAAATAAAATTAAACAGCGGTACTGTTTATCTATTTACTATATGTTGTAAAAATAAAAATAAAATTAAAAAAAAAGAATGAAAAACATATATTTTACAGTAAAAGTCTGGCAACGTTTTTTCTGTAAAAAAAACTGGTAAAATACGCAGATTTGTTTTTTTATCTTTACGTAAGAATTTTTCTTTTTTTTATATTTAAAGTCATAGGCAAATTCATTAATTATTTACTGTTACAAGCGGCCCTCTATTGGCAGCCACGACTGCGGTGTGGCCCTCAATGAAAACCAGTTTGACACACCTGGTCTAGTGGGACAGGCTAAAGTTAAGTCGGAGAAAATGCAGTTTTTTATACATTATTTATGTTTCTCTGCGGCCCGGTAGCAAATGCTTCACGTACCGGTACCGGTCCCCGGACCAGTGGTTGGGGACCACTGCTGTAAAGCACCATTGTGATGTTATAAGGTGCTATACAAATATTGGTTGGTTTGCCCCTGTTGTTTTAATGTAATTGTTGTTTTACCTCACCTATGTTTTGTACTGGCTGCATAAATAAAATGTACTTACTTACAAAATGTCCTGTTAAGGTTTACTAATAAAGAGAGTGTGTAAGCATGCGGTCTCACTTCCAGACAGAGTTCCGGTCCGAGGGATACTTGTTGAGGTTCTTGAGCAGCTCCAGCAGAGCCAGCTGGATGCACTCCTTGGTGGAGACGTTGGTGTAGCAAAGTAACTCGTGCAGAGCTTCTCTGATGTCCCGAGACGAGTCCTGACCACAAACGGAAAGCTTGTAAAGGAACTGCCGTGCGCAAGGACGCGTGTGTTGTGCAGACCTCCAGGACGGCCAGCACGGTGTCCAGCTGGTCCTCCCTCAGGGTGATGTGTGTGGAGATCTCTCTCAGCACGTGGATGGACTGCAAGCGCACTTCCTCGATCTCGTCGTTGAACATGTCCACCAGGAAGTCCAGACACTTCTCGGCGAAGCTGGGAGACGAGCGAGCCAGCTGGCACAAGGCTTCCACCGCCGCAATGCGGACCTCTGCGAGCAGGCGGCCAGACAAGTCCACAATAAACAGGTGACGAAAATGAAAGTAATGAAATTGACCTGTTTTAGCTATTCAGCTCAAAAGGGAGAGGCATAAGACAGGAAGTTGACACAAACACAGCTCATTTTGGTATTTCTTCTTACCCAGTCATGTGCTAGCTTTTTAACGTTAGCATGCTGGTATGCTAACATTAGCATGGCAACTTTTCCAGGTAAAATTACACTTTTTTGGCTAATTCCGCAGCCATATACCTTAGAGTCATATAACTTGGAATGTGACACATGTTGACTGTTAGCGTGCTAACGTTAGCATTAGGGATGTCCTAAATGTTTTAAAATGTAAGATCGGAAATTATCGGTTTCAAAAAGTAAAATGTATGACTTTTTAAAACGCCGCTGTGTACGCGGACGTAGGGAGAAGTACAGAGCGCCAATAAACCTTTTAGGCACTGCCCTTGCGTGCCGGCCCAGTCACATAATATCTACGGCTTTTCACACACACAAGTGAATGCAAGGCATACTTGGTCAACAGCCATACAGGTCACACTGAGGGTGGGCGTATAAACAACTTGAACACTTACAAATATGCACCACACTGTGAACCCACACCAAACACGAATGACAAACACATTCCGGGAGAACATCCGCATAAACACAACATAAATACAACAAAACAAATACCCAGAACCCCTTGCAGCACTAACTCTTCTGGGACGCTACAGTATACACCCCCCGCTAACCCTCCCCCCACACACCTCAACCCCGTCCCCCCCAACCCCGCCCACCTTAACCTCCTCATGCTCTCTCAGGGAGTGCATGTCCCAAATTCCAAGCTGCTGTTTTGAGGCATGTTAAAAAAAATAATGCACTTTGTGACTTCAATAATAAATATGGCAGTGCCATGTTGGCATTTCTTCCCATAACTTGAGTTGATTTATTTTGGAAAACCTTGTTATATTGTTTAATGCATCCAGCGGGGCATCACAACAAAATTAGGCATAATAATGTGTTAATTCCACGACTGTATATATCGGTATCGGTTGATATCGGAATCGGTAATTAAGAGTCGGACATCTCTAATTAGCATGCTTCCTGGCTAACATGAAAGTGCTAATTTTTTTTTGTGCAAATTTAACGCTTTTTTGTCTAATTCCGCAGCCATACACCTTAGTCACATAACTTGGAACGTGACACATGTTAACTGTTAGCGTCCTAACGTTAGCATGCTAGCAGGTTAACATCAAAGTGCTAGCATTTTTTTTTAAATTTTACGCTTTTTTGTCTAATTCCACAGCCATACACCTTACAGTCATACAACTTGTATTTGAAACATGTTAACGTTATGCATGTTTACGTTGGCATGCTAACATTAAAGTGCTAGCTTTTTGAGCTAATTTTGCAACCGTTTACCCGAGAGTCATATAACTTGGTATGTGACACTTGTTAACTGCTAGCATGCTAATGTTAGCATGCTAATATTAAAGTGCTAACTTTTTCAGCTATTTGAACTCTATTTTTCTCCAATTCCCCAGCCATACACCTAACATTAGCATGGCAACTTTTCCAGCTAAAATTACACTTTTTTGTCTAATTCCGCAGCCATACACCTTAGAGTCATATCACTTGGAATGTGACACATGTTAACTGTTAGCGAGCTAACAATAGCATGCTTCCTGGCTAACATGAAAGTGCTAACTTTTTTTTGGCAAATTTTACGCTTTTTTTGTCTTATTCCGCAGCCATACACCTTAGTCATATAACTTGGAATGTGACACATGTTAACTGTTAGCAAGCTAACGTTAGCATGCTAGCAGGCTAACATCAAAGTGCAAACTTTTTTGTGTGCAAATTTTACGCTTTTTTGGCTAATTCCACAGCCATACACCTTACAGTCATACAACTTGGTATTTGAAACATGCTAACGTTATGCATGTTTACGTTGGCATGCTAACATTAAAGTGCTAGCTTTTTTAGCTAATTTTGCAACTGTTTACCCTAGAGTCATATAATTTGGTATTTGACTTTTGTAAATAATCAAACGTAAGTAATCAAATGTATATACTTGTTTTTATGCTTTCTGAGCTCACGATGTTCACTGCTCGCTGTACATATCCTACCAAGTCAGACCTACACTGTTTCAATGTCCATTTCTCAGATGATATAATTGTTGATGACTGAAGTGCTGATATCAACCAAACCTAACCCCCCCACCCCAATCCCCTCCACATCCCACCCCCCGGATTGTAAATAATGTAAATAATTCTATGTATATACTCTGATGATTAACTTGTGTGATGACTGTATTATGCTGATAGTATATATTTGTACCATGAATTGATTTACGTGGACTTAAACAAGTTGAAAAACTTATTTGGGTGTTACCATTTAGTGGTCAATTGTACAGAATATATACTGTACTATGCAATCTACTAATTTTTTCAGGTAATTTTACTCTTTTTTTCTCTAATTCCCCAGCCATACACCTTAGAGTCACACAACTTGGTATGTCACACAAGCTAACTATTATCCTTCTCGCATAAAACATATGTGGGTCAGGACGTACCGAACATCTCGTCTTCTAGACCATGAACGAAGGCGCCGCAGGCTCCCGAGGCGATGAGGTTGACAGTGTTGGTGTCCAGCTTCTCCTTGGGGGCGTCGTCAGCCCACTTCCTGCCCGAGGAGAACTCCCCCGAAGCGAAGAGCTCTTTGGCGCGCTCGTGGGCCGTACGCTTCCTCTGCACACAAGCGCATCGTCATCATCATCATCACCAACAGCAACAGAGAGAAAACATCTCCTTTCTTCCGCCTTCCTCCACTCACCCTGAGGTCCGACATCAGCTTCTTATCCAGTGTCTGCTCCAGGAAGTGAGGACTGACCTGCAGCATGGAACCCTGCCAGGCAGCAAACATCTGGTTAGCGCTCACAGCTTGGGGCTCAGTCTCAATTCGCACACATCCACTTTTTAGTCAGGGGTGTCTAAACTTTTCCCACTGGGGGCCGTACAATGAAAAATGAAAGCATGCGGGGGCCATTTTGATGTGTTTTTTTTCTCCCAAAACCAATACAATATTTATTGCAGGGGTGTCAAACTCATTTTATCTCAATTGATGCATGGAGGAAAATCTGTGCCCACACGGGCCGGACTATTAAAATCATAGCATCAAAACTAAAAAAATAAAGAGAACTTCAGATTGTTTTCTTTGTCTTACTTTGGCCAAAAATAGAACAAAAACATTCTGAAAATATTACAATAAAAATATAGAAAAAACTACCGGCAGCGGTAAAGTTTAGGTCCATGAAGGAAAGAAGAAAGCGAATGAATGTTTATAACTGAATACATTTACATGCATAAAAATGTGTTTTCTTTTGCATTATTTTTTTAATGAATTAAGTAACGTTTATGACAACCTTTTTCCAAAACACAATATAGAATGTGAGATATAACAGGATAATGCATACATTTATCATTTGTTTTCAAAACGGTTACAAAAAAGTGGAACCCCAAAAATTTACTGTGGGACCCCATTTTTATGACTTGATGGGGTCCCTGGGACCCCATTTTGAAAATTCGTAGCACCAACACTGATGGAGTATTTGTGCGTGCAAAACAGCAGCAGGTGGCTGTGGCCTGCGGGCCGCTTCTAATACTAATCAAATACCATCCCGAGGGCCATAGATAGATCTATGGCCCTCGGACCTTGACTTTGACACATAGGATTTATTGTAACCAATTGGTCTCCTCTCAATTTTGGTGAATGTTAAAGGTCCTGGAGACCCCCAAGGGTCTCAGTCATTAAAGAGTTCAAAATAGGGATGTAACTGTATAGTAAATTAGGGCTGCAACAATTAGTCACCAATAAAATTTGTCGCAGACAATTATGTATGTACAGAATCTTACTGTGTAAATAACTAATTCACAACGTTTATATCAGTGTGGCTAAAACATGGAAAAATAATTTTTCATTCTAACATTTAGTGGGTGCGGCTTATATTTCGATGCACTCTAGAGCCCGAAAAATACAGTAATCAATATTATAGGAGCATTAGGGTTGTGTTCAATTACAGTAAGTGTGTTTATCCTAAACATTCTAGCAAATTAATGTTACATACTATGGCATTTTTACTTAAGTCTTTTTTATTTTGGACAATACCACAATAAATCGTACCGTGGCTTTAAAACCGTGACAGTATCGTACCGTGAGTTTTAGATATCGTTAAAAACAAGTTGTGTATCAATTTATTTTTACTTTCTACGCTAAAACATCTATAGGTCAAATTCAGATCTATCTGTTGAAATAAAGTTACATTTTTTGCCCTTTTTTGTCACAGAAAACCGTGTTTTTATTTCAAAAACACAAAATACGCAATATATTCCCACAAAAAAATGTTCAAAGTGAAATATTTAATGTGAAGTAATTGGAGCCTTAAATAGGTGAATAATTCATAACAACATTGTTTTTGATTCATCATAACTTTTTGAACAATTACAGTAAAAAAAAAAAATCAGACTAAAGGTCTCGGGCGGGTGTCAGCAACTCTTTAGTGCCGCCCTAGTGGCTCCCTGGAGCATTTTCAAAAAAGGATTGAAAATGGAAAAAGATGTGGGAAAAATATTTTTTTTGTTTTAGTATGTTTTTTGTTTGAGGACAAACACGACCCAAACCTTCCCAATTGTTAGAAAGCCCACTGTTTAATATGTTTGTGTGTATGCTTCACTGATGACAGTATTTGGTAAACATCGCTTTGTCCTACTAATTTTGGCGGTTTCTTGAACTCACTATAGTGTGGACTGTGACACAACAGTTTGTTTACATGTAAAATATTCTACTCCTTTGTCTCATTTTGTCCACCAAAAGTTTTATGCTGTGCGTGAATGCACAAAGGTGCGCTTTGTTGATGTTATTGACTTGTTGGAGTGCTAATCAGGTATATTTGGTCACTGCATGACTGCAAGCTAATCAATGCTAACATGCTATTTAGGCTAGCTGTAAGTACATATTGCATCATTATGCCTCGTTTGTAGGTATATTTGAGCTCATTTAATGTCCTTTACTTTTATCCTCTTTGTATATAATTTAGTTTTGCATGTCTCATGACACATTTCAGATAGTTGTTTGTGTGCCATGTTGTTCCAGACCACAGCAAACATTACCTAGCTTGCCAAAGATTGTAATATATCTATTAAAAGAAGACAGCCTGCCGTTTCCTTTAACTTGGAGACACACATCTATACTGTACCTTTGGCCATTAAAAGCCAGTTATTTCCGGGAGTTATCTCACCTTCTGAGTAGCCTCTGATTTACTAAGTTTTTAATGTTGTAAAAATGTGTAGAATAAATATTACATTTCAACATTTCTGTCAACTAAGATTTGCTTCAGCCTGCGAAACATAGTCATTTGATATATATATATATACTGACTTCCGGTTCCGGTTCACCGTGCGTGACTGCTCGCCGTCTGTTCGCTGTTGCGAAAAAGCTAAGTAGCGCTCTATCTGTGTGCTTTTAATTGTTCTACAGCTTTCTTTATCACTTCTCAAACATTTTTAGTGGTACTATTTAACTTGCAAATCACCCGATCTCTGTCCCACCACCCTTTCCTCAGCTAGCTAGCTGCTAAGCTGGCGCGGAGAAAGGCAGCGCCGGTCAGAAGGTAAGTAGGAAGCTACTCCTACAGACCGCGACAACTTCCCTGAGGACAGCAGGAACTTCACTCGGTGACAGAAAACACTGTGAGTAATGGCTTCCTGCGCGTCTTGCACCATACTCACGGAGAGGTTGGCTCTGCTAGAGGGCCGTGTCCGCCAGTTAGAGCAGAGTAATGTCGTAACTTTAGATGTTGCGGACACATCTGCTAGCGTTAGCTGTAGCGAGCTAACTAGCCCAGCTTGTAGCAGTCCTAAGCGGCCTACAAGCTACGGTGTACCGGTTGAGACGCATAATAGATTTAGCTCTTTAGCTAGTCCTACACCCCAGTCTACCGGGCACCACACCTTAGTTATAGGGGACTCCATCACCCGAAACATAAAGCTTAGCAAACCAGCCACAATAAAGTGTATCCCCGGGGCCAGAGCACCTGACATTGAAGCTAATCTTAGGGAGCTAACTCGCAACAGGCCTAGTAAACACGTACGACAGGCTAATCGCACCACTAATTATGCGAATATAGTTGTACACGTTGGCTCCAATGACACTAGAATGAGACAGTCAGAGATTACAAAGAGAAACATAGCCAGGACTTGTGATCTCGCCAGAAAGATGTCCAGGCATCGAGTAATTGTCTCTGGCCCCCTGCCTGCGAGAGGCAATGATGAGAGATATAGCAGATTAGTCTCGCTTAACAAGTGGTTGGCTAGCTACTGTAGGACGCAGGGACTAACGTTTATTGATAACTGGCCCTCTTTCTGGGGCAAACCAGGCTTGCTGATGAGAGACGGCCTTCACCCTAACCAGGAAGGCGCCATCATCCTGTCTAGAAACATAGACTACTATTTAAGTCTCACTTGACTGACTACACTAGAGCAAGCCCGGTCACAGGCAATTACAATGTCTGTTAGTCCGGGTGAGGAGTCAGTTAAGCTAGAACTAGCCAGCGCCAGGCTGGATAATCCATGTACGCATAGCAATTCTCTTAGAATAATACACAATTCACATAATGTTTTTTCTGTTGTGTCTGTGTCAGAGGTGGACATGCATTCTACTGAGGTGGCAAATTATGATATGTCCAGTCTATTGCAGCACCAAGCAAACAATCGGAAAATTCCCGTCATATCAATTCCTAGATATGGTCGAAACTATTTAAAGTGCACTACGCATAATAAACGCAACATTGTTAATATTGCCACTACGGATAATCTTAACAAAAACTCGTCAAAACAGCCCAATACCTATAATATGGGCTTTTTAAACATAAGATCATTGTCTCCCAAGGCGTTATTGGTTAATGAGGTCATTAGAGACAACAATCTTAACGTCATTGGTCTTAGCGAAACCTGGCTCAAACCGGACGAATTTTTTGCGCTCAATGAGGCATCTCCTCCTAACTATACGAATGCGCATGTTGCCCGCCCTCTTAAAAGGGGAGGGGGTGTCGCACTAATATACAATGAAAATTTCAACCTTACCCCTAACCTAAATAATAAATATAAATCGTTTGAGGTGCTTACTATGAGGTCTGTCACACCGCTACCTCTCGACCTGGCTGTTATCTACCGCCCCCCTGGGCCCTATTCGGACTTTATCAGTGAATTCTCAGAGTTCGTTGCTGATCTAGTGACGCACGCCGACAATATAATCATAATGGGGGACTTTAATATCCATATGAATACCCCATCGGACCCTCAGTGCGTGGCGCTCCAAACCATAATTGATAGCTGTGGTCTTACACAAATAATACATGAACCCACGCATCGCAACGGTAATACAATAGATCTAGTGCTTGTCAGGGGTGTCACCACCTCCAAAGTTATGATACTTCCATATACTAAAGTAATGTCCGATCATTACCTTATAAAATTTGAAGTTTTGACTCTTTGTCAACAAGCTAATAATAATAATAACTGCTATAGCGGCCGCAACATTAATGCTGCCACAACGATGACTCTTGCTGACCTACTGCCTTCGGTAATAGCACCATTCCCAAATTATGTCGGCTCTATTGATAAACTCACTAACAACTTTGACGATGCCTTGCGCGAAATTATTGATAGTATAGCACCGCTAAAGCAAAAAAGGGCCCCTAAAAGGCGCACCCCATGGTTTACAGAAGAAATTAGAGCTCATAAATTATCATGTAGAAAACTGGAACGCAAATGGCGCGCGACTAAACTTGAGGTTTTCCATCAAGCATGGAGTGATAGTTTAATAACTTATAAACGCATGCTTACCTTAGCTAAAGCTAAATACTACTCAAATCTCATCCGCCTCAACAAAAACGATCCTAAATTTCTGTTTAGTACAGTAGCATCGCTAACCCAACAAGGGACTCCTCCCAGTAGCTCCACCCACTCGGCAGATGATTTTATGAATTTCTTTAATAAGAAAATTGAACTCATTAGAAAGGAGATTAAAGACAACGCATCCCAGCTACAACTGGGCTCTATTAACACAAATACGACTGTATATACGACGGACACTGCCCTCCAAAATAGTCTCTCTATTTTTGATGAAATAACATTAGAGGAATTATTACAGCGTGTAAGTGGGATAAAACAAACAACATGTTTACTTGACCCACTTCCTGGGAAACTTATCAAGGAACTGTTTGTATTATTAGGTCCATCAGTGTTAAATATTATAAACTTATCACTTTCCTCCGGCACTGTTCCCCTAGCATTCAAAAAAGCGGTTATTCATCCTCTGCTCAAAAGACCTAACCTCGATCCTGACCTCATGGTAAACTACCGACCGGTCTCCCACCTTCCGTTTATTTCCAAAATTCTCGAAAAAACTGTTGCACAGCAGCTAAATGAACACTTAGTGACTAACAATCTCTGTGAACCTTTTCAATCCGGTTTCAGGGCAAATCACTCTACGGAGACAGCCCTCGCAAAAATGACTAATGATCTATTGCTAACGATGGATTCTGATGCGTCATCTATGTTGCTGCTTCTTGATCTTAGCGCCGCTTTCGATACCGTCGATCATAATATTTTATTAGAGCGTATCAAAACACGTATTGGTATGTCAGACTTGGCCTTGTCTTGGTTTAACTCTTATCTTACTGACAGGATGCAGTGCGTCTCCCATAACAATGTGACCTCGGACTATGTCAAGGTAACGTGCGGAGTTCCCCAGGGTTCGGTTCTTGGCCCTGCACTCTTTAGTATTTACATGCTGCCGCTGGGTGACATCATACGCAAGTACGGTGTTAGCTTTCACTGTTATGCTGATGACACCCAACTCTACATGCCCCTAAAGCTGACCAACACGCCGGACTGTAGTCAGCTGGAGGCGTGTCTTAATGAAATTAAACAATGGATGTCCGCTAACTTTTTGCAACTCAACGCTAAGAAAACGGAAATGCTGATTATCGGTCCTGCTAGACACCAACATCTATTTAATAATACCACCTTAACATTTGACAACCAAACAATTAAACAAGGAGACTCGGTAAAGAATCTGGGTATTATCTTCGACCCAACTCTCTCGTTTGAGTCACACATTAAGAGTGTTACTAAAACGGCCTTCTTTCATCTCCGTAATATCGCTAAAATTCGTTCCATCTTGTCCACTAGCGACGCTGAGATCATTATTCATGCGTTCGTTACGTCTCGTCTCGATTACTGTAACGTATTATTTTCGGGCCTCCCTATGTCTAGCATTAAAAGATTACAGTTGGTACAAAATGCGGCTGCAAGGCTTTTGACAAAAACAAGAAAGTTTGATCATATTACGCCTATACTGGCTCACTTGCACTGGCTTCCTGTGCACTTAAGATGCGACTTTAAGGTTTTACTACTTACGTATAAAATATTACACGGTTTAGCTCCAGCCTATCTCGCCGATTGTATTGTACCATATGTCCCGACAAGAAATCTGCGTTCAAAGAACTCCGGCTTATTAGTGATTCCCAGAGCCAAAAAAAAGTCTGCGGGCTATAGAGCGTTTTCTATTCGGGCTCCAGTACTCTGGAATGCCCTCCCGGTAACAGTTAGAGATGCTACCTCAGTAGAAGCATTTAAGTCCCATCTTAAAACTCATTTGTATAATCTAGCCTTTAAATAGACCCCCCCTTTTTTAGACCAGTTGATCTGCCGTTTCTTTTCTTCTCTCCTCTTCTCCCCTGTCCCTTGCGAGGGGGAGTTGCATAGGTCCGGTGGCCATGGATGAAGTGCTGGCTGTCCAGAGCCGGGACCCCGGGTGGACCACTAGCCTGTGCATCGGTTGGGGACATCTCTGCGCTGCTGACCCGTCTCCGCTCGGGATGGTTTCCTGTTGGCCCCGCTGTGGACTGGACTCCCGCTGATGTGTTGGATCCACTGTGGACTGGACTTTCACAATGTTATGTCAGACCCACTCGACATCCGTTGCTTTCGGTCTCCCCTAGAGGGGGGGGGGTTACCCACATATGCGGTCCTCTCCAAGGTTTCTCATAGTCATTCACCGACGTCCCACTGGGGTGAGTTTTTCCTTGCCCGTATGTGGGCTCTGTACCGAGGATGTCGTTGTGGCTTGTACAGCCCTTTGAGACACTTGTGATTTAGGGCTATATAAATAAACATTGATTGATTGATTGATTGACATTTTGATAGTAGGCTATTATAAATAATATAGACACTTACGTCATGTGTTGCCTTCATCATAAGACTTATATACGGCTTTTCATTTTTTGGGGCTCCAGACAGATTAGTTTTTTGTATTTTTGGTCCAATATGGCTCTTTCAACGTTTTGGGTTGCCGACCCTTGGTCTAGGGGACCCAAAAGTGATGAAAATAAGCCATATTGCAACATATAGTATTTTGCTTACAACGCTTCAATCCTGGACACCCCTGGTTTAAGTATTCGAATACAGTGTATTGTCAGCACCGATGATACAGACGTTAAAATGCCGGGTGTGATCTTGTGAGGGTGAAACTCCCCCTGCTCACCAGTGTCTTGGCAGCCTGCACCCGCACCATCCAGGAGCCGTCACTGACCATGTGACTGATCTTCCCGAAAGCGTCGTCTACCAGTCGTATCTCCTCGTTGGACGAGGGGATGGGCACAATGCTGATGAGGGACAGTTAGGTTGGGAACCAGCATAAATGGATGGACGGGCCATTCAAGTTTTTTATATTCTGTACAGCGGAACCCGCTCATGTCGACGCCCCTTGGACTGGCTGACTGACAGTCGACATAATCAAAACTAAGCACATTTATTCGGAGAACAGTGGTATAAAAAAAAGTGTATTTTTAAGCTTATTTTGCACTGAACAGAAAGTTACTATGGGCATGTTTTAATGCTGGGTTATGTTAGCGATAATGATGACGTTAACATTGCTAAAACACAATCTAAACATTTCTTCATAGAAGTGACCACACTTGGTCCCAAATAACAAAAGCAGTATTTCGAAGCTTATTTTGCACTGAACAGAAAGTTACTATGGACACGTTTTAATAATGCGTTATGTTAGCGATTATGATGACGTTAACATTGCTAAAACAAAAACTAAGCATTTCTTCATAGAAGTGATCACATTTGGTCTCACATTTTATGTCAACAAAATCGGTATTTTGAAGCTTATTTTGCACTGAACAGAAAGTTACTATGGGCACGTTTTTAATGCTGCCTTATGTTAGCGATTATGATGACGTTAACATTGCTAAAACAAAAACTAAGCATTTCTTCATAGAAGTGATCACATTTGGTCTCACATTTTATGTCAACAAAATCCGTATTTTGAAGCTTATTTTGCACTGAACAGAAAGTTACTATGGGCACGTTTTTAATGCTGCCTTATGTTAGCGATTATGATGACGTTAACATTGCTAAAACAAAAACTAAGCATTTCTTCATAGAAGTGATCACATTTGGTCTCACATTTTATGTCAACAAAATCGGTATTTTGAAGCTTATTTTGCACTGAACAGAAAGTTACTATGGGCACGTTTTTAATGCTGCCTTATGTTAGCGATTATGATGACGCCAACATTGCTAAAACAAAAACTAAGCATTTCTTCATAGAAGTCATCACATTTGGTCTCACATTTTATGTCAACAAAAGCAGACACATTTTAATACTAACACAGTAGACTGAGCCTTGAAGAGACAAGTTGGTGACTTAAAGGGGGACAGCACTTTATGAGAGACAAGAGCGAACGTATTTTTTTGGAGGGGGATTTTAAAGATAATGAAAAACGCTTGGAAGATGTGGCTAATGAGAGTCACCGTTGCAGCCTTCAAAGTCTCTAAGACAGGGGTCACCAACCTTTTTGAAAGCAAGAGCTACTTCTTGGGTACTGATTAATGCGAAGGGCTACCAGTTTGATACACACTTAAATAAATTGCCAGAAATAGCCAATTTGCTCACTTTACCTTATCTCTATGTTATTATTAATAATTAATGATATTTACACTTAATTGAACGGTTTAAAAGAGGACAAAACACGAAAAAAATGACAATTAAATTTTGAAACATAGTTTATCTTCAATTTCGACTCTTTAAAATTCAAAATTCAACCGAAAAAAAAAAGACAAAAACTAGCTAATTCCAATCTTTTTGAAAAAAATTTAAAAAAGAATTTATGGAACATCATTAGTAATTTTTCCTGATTAAGATTAATTTTAGAATTTTGATGACATGTTTTAAATAGGTTAAAATCCAATCTACACTTTGTTAGAATATATAACAAATTGGACCAAGCTATATTTCTAACAAAGACAAATCATTATTTCTTCTAGATTTTCCAGAACAAAAATTTTAAAAGAAATTCAAAAGACTTTGAAATAAGATTTAAATTTGATTCTACAGATTTTCTAGATTTGACAGAATATTTTTTTTGAATTTTAATCATAATAAGTTTGAGGAAATATTTCACAAATATTCTTCGTCGAAAAAACAGAAGCTAAAATGAAGAATTAAATTAAAATGTATGTATTATTCTTTACAATAAAAAAAATTAATTTACTTGAACATTGATTTAAATTGTCAGGAAAGAAGAGGAAGAAATTTAAAAGGTAAAAAGGTATATGTGTTTATAAATCCTAAAATCATTTTTAAGGTTGTATTTTTTCTCTAAAATTGTCTTTCTGAAAGTTATAAGAAGCAAAGTAAAAAAATAATGAATTTATTTAAACAAGTGAAGACCAAGTCTTTAAAATATTTTCTTGGATTTTCAAATTCTATTTGAGTTTTGTCTCTCTTAGAATTAGAAATGTCGGGCAAAGCGAGACCAGCTTGTTAGTAAATAAATACAATTTAAAAAATAGAGGCAGCTCACTGGTAAGTGCTGCTATTTGAGCTATTTTTAGAACAGGCCGGCGGGCTACTCATCTGGTCCTTACGGGCTACCTGGTGCCCGCGGGCACCGCGTTGGTGACCCCTGCTCTAAGACAACTTCAAAACACTCTATCAACGTTTTATATACACACTGCAAGTATATATATAATGTAGAAGCAGACCCCTTCATAACAATATGTAATATGTACAATATACACACTGCAAGTATATATATAATGTAGTAACATACACCTTCATAACAATATGTTAAGTGTACAATATACACACAGCAAGTATATACATAATGTAGTAACAGACACCTTCATAACAATATGTTAAATGTACAATATACACACAGCAAGTATATACATAATGTAGTAACAGACACCTTCATAATAATATGTTAAATGTACAATATACACACAGCAAGTATATATATAATGTAGTAATAGTCACCTTCATAACAATATGTAATATGTACAATATACACACAGCACGTATATATATAATGTAGTAACAGACACCTTCATAACAATATGTAATATGTACAATATTTACTGTATTTTTGGTCATTTTAATCATTGCCGAAACTAATTCCTCAGCGCATTCTTTTCCGTTTTCATTTCCGACAAATGTGTGTTCCACACCCGGAAACAAAGGCGTGTGTGTTCTAATCATGGCAGATACGGTAACAAACAACGAAGACAACTAATTTTGAACAAATGAGGATTCACAACCTTATCTTTTTGAAGCTGAATACACGGAGGATGAACTACTGCTTATAGAAACGAGCAGAAAGAAGAGGGTGAAACGTTGGAGTAGACGGGAGCTAATAGAGACGAGGTGAAAGTGACTCGAAGCTGCAAAATGTGGAATTTGAAGCCTCGCTATTTCAACATAAATGGAGGGCTTACCCAAGTAAACCTGAAAAAAACTCCCCGGCCAGCTAGACCAGACTACTGTCCATTGAGTGAGTCACACTTTATATTGACCGTGATACATGCAGCATGTCATGCGTGTTATTACAACTACAGTACATACACTGTCTGGCTAATTGTGTACAAAGAAGACATGAAATAATACTTTACAGATACTGTAATATGATTGTTCATGTTTTTCAGTCAGTACATATTGGTGTCCTATCACAGTGTTGTGCATTACAAACTCAAACACGTTTCATGTTGACGCAGTTGCTACCTTATCTCTTTCCGTGGCTAGCTTTTACAGCTAATACCATAGCACGCTAATGTGTTACTACGATTTCCTCAGTGTTCGCTCTTACAAAAACAATGTCGCTACAGCTTGGTTTTTATACAGCTTACAGAACGTAAATGAAGTATTGTTGACAATTTTTTAAAGTAATTTAGAGGTAGAATTGATTGATCCCATTAGCTGCATTGCTAGCCACTAAGAACGAGACGATTTTTACAAGTTAGACTGAAAAAAAAACCAACTTTTGTCTTCTTGTCTTTCATAACGATTGCGAACGATAGGCAAAATTTAAAAAAAAAAGTGCAGTTCCCCTTTAAGCGGGTCCCACTGTAACTTCATGCTATTGTTTTGTACACACTGATAAGACTCACCTCTCAGGATACAACAAACTCAGCACCCAAACAATCTGAACTGCTGCAGAGCGAACCTGCTCGTAGTCGTCTGCCAGCAACCTGCACGCCTACACACACCCACACACGCACACAAATCAAATTGTAAGTAATACAAACAAATATCAAAGTATCAAAAGCCGTTTGTCTATTTTATGGAGGAATGTACTTAATCATAGAACTAGCACCCAATGTTATTAACAAAGTATGGATTATGAATTAAGAATCGTTTTGAATCGAGAATCGATTCTGAATCGAATCCTTACCACCAAGAATCGAATCGTGTGGTGCCCAAAGAGTCACAGCTCTACGCACACACATTAGAATCATTCTTCTTCTTTAATAACTCTATATCAACATAAAGAGTTGTTTCCGCTTTATTTCTATCCCGTTTATTTGGGTTTATTTTAGTGCTGATTTGTTTGTTTAGAGACTTATATTTTTAGGACCACGCCCAGAAGCGACAAAAATGGGTTCCAACATTAGCACGACTGTCATGGCAATGTGAAACGTATGGAGACAGCCAAATCCCACGATAAAATAATTCCTTATTCGTGTTTGCATATTGTGGACTACATGTGCCAAGTTATATGGCAATCTGAAACATTTGAAACGTTAGCCCGTAGGCATACCTTGGTAAAATGTCTGCTCTTTAGTTTTGGACGTACATTAGGTTGGTGTTTTTCAACCACTGGGCCGCGGCACACTAGTGTGCCGTGAGATACAGTCTGGTGTGCCGTGGGAGATGATGTAATTTCACCTATTTCGGTTAAAAATATTTTTTGCAAACCAGTAATTATAGTCTGCAAATGATGTGTTGTTGTTGAGTGTCTGTGTTGTCTAGAGCTCGGCAGAGTAACCGTGTAATACTCTTCCATATCAGTAGGTGGCAGCAGGTAGCTAATTGCTTTGTAGATGCCGGACAAAAGGTGAGTGCCCCTAAGAAAAGGCATTGAAGCTTAGGGATGGCTATGCAAAACGAAACTAAAACCTAACTGGCTACAAAGTAAACAAAAACAGAATGCTGGACGACAGCAAAGACTTACTGTGGAGCAAATACGGCGTCCACAATGTACATCCAAACATGACATGACAATCAACAATGACCCCACATAGAAGGCTAAAAACAACGGACATATTCTTGATTGCTAAAACGAAGTAGATGCGAGGAAATATCGCTCAAAAGAAGACATTGAACTGCTACAGGAAAATACCAAAAAAAGAGAAAAAGCCACCAAAATAGGTGCGCAAGACAAGAACTAAAACACTACACACAGGAAAACAGCAAAAAAACTCAAAATAAGTCAGGGGGTGATGTGACAAGTCGTGACAGTACACCTACTTTGAGACAAGAGCTATATTGATGCATGGTTGGTTATGGTTTAAAGTCATATCCAACAATTGCGACAACAACTTTTTACTGTCAACTGAGTTTTGTTTTTTAATGATTTCTGCTGGTGGTGTGCCTCCGGATTTTTTCAACACAAAAAGTGTGCCTTGTCTCAAAAAAGGTTGAAAAACACTACATTAGGCTGCTAAGCTCTACTTATTTTCACCAGTATAACCACTGCTAGCGTTGGTTGTAGTTTGTTTTAGTGTTTGTTTTCTGATAGTACTGACAATAACCATAAAATTGCCTTTTGTTGTGATATTGTACGCAAGCATGACGTACTTCTTCCTGAAAATAGCCTCATTTCTGTGTAAAATGTGTTGGTTAGAGATTTGTTATTGACAAAAGCTTGTCTATTCAGCTATTATGGTCCCAGCACCTCATCCCCTAGTAAGAGGCAGTGGAAGTTTGAAGTTCCTTGGAGTAGCCTAGTCGATCGAGCTGGATTCGGCTGCGTATTTGGCAACCTCAGTCAGGGAGAGGGAGAGGGGACTACAGAATTTTGACTGTGATTGCAGTACCATTTCCGGCCAGATTCCAGGCTCCTTTAACTAAAATAGGGACGGTCGAGGCTGGAACACGTTATTCATGTTTAAGCTGTTTATAATGGAAAAATTTGCCCCACGACACAAACTATTCCATTTACAAACCCAGTTCAAGTTCAAGTTTAAGGCTCCACTATACTTGTTTTCTTGCTGATATTGGACTTATATCAATGTCGGTCCTTGGTTACCTGGTCATAAATGATCTGCTGAATTATCATTCCTCTTTCATGCAGCTGCAGCTGAAATGCAGACAAGACACACACAAGAACATTGATCCCTTGAAGGCATGATAGTGTCGCCAAGGTGTGATGAGTTGGGATGCTACAAGGTCCTACCATAGCCTTGAGGGCTGCCGTGCGCACTCTGGGGTCCTGATCTCCAAAATGGTCACTGATGATACCCTGAACGTCTCTCGCTGCTCCTGGAAAAAAACAACAGCATGTAAAGATCACTGGGACGGCCTGATAGCCACAAGCGAGGTTTCAACATAAACTTGCGCGTCTCAGGACACCCACCTGCAGATGTGCCGAGTCCCTCTGCGTCTTTGCCCGGGGGGCTGTCCATCGTGCCGAGACATCCCAGCAGCTGCAGACATTTGTTCCTCACGCCGAAATAAGTATCAGACAGGTGCTGGAGGTTGAGAAGAGGCACGGAAGGTTCAGATGCTTGGGGCGTGTAGTAAGAAAGACACAACAGACATGGCCTTCACCTTGCAAGCCACGTCTACAAGCCTGTGAGCCACCACGGGGCTCTCAGGCAGCTGCACGCCGATGATGAGCAGAGTGTCCAGCAGCTGAGCCAGGACCTGATGAGACTCTACACACAAACACATATTAAAGAGCGCAAGCTCATTCAGGAACAACAGTCAGAAGCAGCCTCACTCTCATTGGAGACGGTGCTGATGACGTCCTCCACGATGCAGTCGGGACTGAAGCCCACAGTTTTGGACAGCAAACCCAGCAGAGAAGCAATCTTCAGCCTCACCGAGTTATCCGTTTCCTGGGGGAAGACATCGTTCACATCATCCTGCGCTCATCCGCCCTCTAACACAGCGGTGTCAAACGTACAGCTCGCAGGCTTAATCCGGCCCGCAAGATGGGTTTGCTACGTATAAAAATGAACGGCAAATTTTCTATTGAAAGAAACTGCTGTTGTAAATGTGTCCACTGGATGTTGCAATAGTAATTCAAGTGCAACACACGTCAAACGTGACACTGTTTAAAGATGAAGGCTCAGCTGACTTTAAGCGGCCTCCGGATTGGCTGCCGCGACTCCAATCAGCTGCTCCTGTTGTGGCTGGCAGCAGATGGCGGCATACTGATGCAGTATCGACGCACAATAATCTTTTTTTTTGGAAATTATCCACTCAACTGATAAAATAACAAAACGGTAAGATGCAAAGACTTAAGTCGACATGACCATCATCTTCGTAGTAGTTAAGAGTTCCCTGCAGCACTCGCAGTTGGTTGACAGCAAGATGCGCACCCTGAACTCCATTGTAAGAATGTGTGTTTCTACATTTGTTGTTTGTTCTATTTTATTTAATGCTTAAATCTTCCATGTTCACATTGGTTAAGTTTGTAGTTATCTTACCTTGACGTCGGCTATGGTGTCATTTTGATAATTGTTTTGCTTATATTATAATTGTAATATTTGAATAAAGATAAATTAATGTGTTGTGGCAGTTGCGGATGTCACCAATGCCGCAGTTTGAGGAAACACTAGGTTGCTTTTCCAAACACGTTTTTAATGGTCAACTGCCAACATGAGAATGCTAAACAGGAAGTGCTTAAAGTTTAATGGCTTTTGATGGAACGAGATATTTTCCATATATCCATATTTTGTGTTACTTTCTACTTCCGTAGTCATACTACAAAACAGCTAGTGCTTTTCCAAATTGTCTGCTTAGTAAAAGGTTGACTGTGTGTTTGAGGCCTTGGAGCTTCTGGAATGCAAGCGGTAGACAAAACAAAAGGGGAGAAGAGTACAGGGAGAGGGAGAAGAAGGCAGACCGGATAGAGCCACGCATCGGGATAGTTTGGGCAAGGCTGGTCTCATTATTGCCAAAGCTTTGACAATAAACAACGAAATACCAACTACTGCTTTTGGTGGTCAATTTAACATCAGCCTATTTGCCATTAAAAGAACTTGGGAGTGGACAGCAGACTTTGACTTCCTTGGGAGGAAGAGCTGTCGTCGCAACAATTTGGGGGCTTCATCCGAGATGGCACGCTGTTGATCGATGACTTCTTGCAATCTTCTGGACAGACTCAATTGGCCAATTCAAGGTGAGCAGAACCTTTCTTTTTAGATAAAATCTGCGTTAGGAGTCTGTCCTGAAGTCTGTAAGTCAAACACTATATTGTACCCCAGACGCAGAGCTGTGATTTCGATAGATTGATTGCATTTTTGCCGAGCCTGCCATTGCATTAAAATTGTAAATAAGTGGTCAACTCACGGCATTGTGTCTCGATTACCGTGACGGGCAGTTTCATTGACGAGTGAACTAATAGTTGGGTGTGGCTCACCCTGGGTAGTTGGTCGCCGCCTAAAAGAGCAACGGGTTGATAGATCCCAGTGAGATAAGACACTGAAACGTAAGGAAGCGGGTTGATAGATCCCAGTGTGATAAGACACTAAAACGTAAGGAAGCAGGTTGATAGATCCCAGTGTGATAAGACACTAAAACGTAAGGAAGCGGGTTGATAGATCCCAGTGTGATAAGACACTAAAACGTAAGGAAGCGGGTTGATAGATCCCAGTGAGATAAGACACTGAAACGTAAGGAAGCGGGTTGATAGATCCCAGTGTGATAAGACACTAAAACGTAAGGAAGCGGGTTGATAGATCACAGTGAGATAAGACACTGAAACGTAAGGAAGCGGGTTGATAGATCCCAGTGTGATAAGACACTAAAACGTAAGGAAGCGGGTTGATAGATCCCAGTGAGATAAGACACTGAAACGTAAGGAAGCGGGTTGATAGATCCCAGTGTGATAAGACACTAAAACGTAAAGAAATAGACACAATGGCCTTGGAGTGTGACAAACAGAAATGTGATGGCGGCGGGGCAAAATGTGATGATTGGCTGCCGTTCAATTATCAATTGAATGGACGGTTGTCGACAATGGAACTAGCAGGTAGAGAAAGAAAAAAAAGAAGAAAAAAAAAGGAGAACGTTCCTTGAAAGAGTTAAGAGGGAGTTTACAATACTCGAAAAGTCGTGAACTCAAACGTCTGGTAAAATAAAATAAAAAATAAATAAAAAAAAGTAACTGGAAGTTTTATGGTAAAGTGAAACGCAGAGAGTGTGCTGCTGAGTGTGAGTGTGTGTGAGTGGGAGTGCTTACGCATGCTCGTGTGTGTGTGTGTGCTGCTGAGTGTGAGTGTGTGTGTGTGTGTGTGTGTGTGTGTGTGTGTGTGTGTGTGTGTGTGTGTGTGTGTGTGTGTGTGTGCGCTGGTGAAAATGGAACACTCAGGGAGAGAATTTAAGAGTTTGGCGTATGATAAAAGTAAACGGGGATTACGTGGAAAAAACTAAATGCAGCAAAAGAAACGATGATTAATGACAGAATGAACTGATTGGTTTTTTGTCTGCCGCGCATGCGCAAGACAATTCAAACGACCCGCCCAGACTTTGACTAGGACACCGCCCCCTACTCCAGTGACAAGAGAAGGAGGTATTAACACGCCCCCTCTAAGATTAATCTTGCCTCCGAAAATTAACCCCTTGTACACGTCTGACCATTTTCTCCGGCAGACATTTTTGACACATGACATTAACACTTTGGACATACTACAATATAAGTTTCTTGCCGATGCATACATGCAAGCCATTGTTGACCTTGCTTTCCCACCTGTACCTCCGAGAGGGAACCTTTGGCCAAACACTTTGGACAAAGTTAACCCTGATATACAAGGTGCCAAAAACAATATATGGCAGGACATTTTATTTATCCCATGCAAAATAGGGCTAATGACAGAGCAACAAGGAAACGACTACTTAAATTACAGATCGCTGAAGATAAAAGGTTAAAAGAACCAAAAGGTCAAAGATCAGCTAGGGTATATTCAGCAGTGGGTGACCTTGCTTTTGAGTTCCAACAGGTGGAGGAAAGAATCCCCAACAGACGTGCGGTTGGACTCGGGTGGTGGACAACACGATGCTTCAAAGCTGGTCTGGGGTAGACGCTGTTTCGGCTGTGACCAGCCTGGTCACTGGAGTCGTGACTGTCCGAGCATTTCCGAACAGGAAAGGTTCCGTCGTGCCAACAAACGAACACGAAGGCGTGTAAGAGGACGCCCACATCAGGAGCCGCAACAGGAAGTACCGACAGGACCCCTGCTGGACATGAGTGTCAACGGACAATTTTATCAGCCACCCATTCGATTCTGAATGCAGAGGTGCCAAAAAAACTGTGTGCTTCCTCTTTAAAGGTCAAAGGCTTCGCTGGGGTCACAAGAAGGTTATCTGTCACCAAACCACTTCCGGTTCAGATTGCTGGACCTCCTTTACAGACTGTACCCTGACATTCAAATCGCAAAGAAGGAACATTCCTGGTGTTACCTGACGGCTGAACCACCCAGCTGCGACACCACTACCAAGCATACCACAGCCTGAAACAACAGGAATGGCTCTAACGGTGAAAACCCTGACTGACTGAGATGCTTCCGTGTGTTCTGCCACCCGACTCGCCATATGTTATGATTATTTATATATGTTGGAACTCAAGGTGTGGCTGCTCATGTTGACCTATCTTTGCAACAGCTAGCATGGTATAAGATGGACACAATAGTGTCCCACATTGTTCCCTTGCTCTCTGTCTCGCCTACAAAACCAAAGAACTTAGGTCCAATGATAAGACACGGCGTGGCTGCCAAACATTACACCGACACCCAAATACCACATTTTCAATTGTTTAGGTTTAGCCCATGGTTATGTTAAACACATAACTATGGGCTGCACTTTAGACACCTGTAGGCTACGAGGAGCTAGCAGCTACACAACAGCTGAGCTAAAACGACACATTACATATTTAAGCATATCAAATAATTATAGTTGCTCATTACATACACATAGTCGTCAAGACAGAAGTCTGATAGAAAGTATTCAGTAACAAACGTGTCTGCATCATTCAACTTTCTACAACATGAGCTTGACTTAATGAATTATTGGGGCCACCAGGTGTGGTAAAAATTCAAAATACTATTGCTAAAGCATCCGCCATAAGGGTAGTATTTTTCTAGTATTGGTGACAATATAAATATAAGCATATTTTGTTACTTTCACCATATTTAATAAATTACATAAAAGATAGGGTTTAGTCGAGTTTGAGTTATTTGTGATATCGCTAAGGGGTCCCCTACCCTAACAACACCCCCCAGTGGACCATAGAGGCTAAAGAGACAATCATTGACCTCAAACATGACCTGTCCTCCGCTACTTGACTATTAGCTGACCTTTTTCTTAGATGTTTCTGAAAGTGATAGTATGACTAACACAGTCCTTTTTTTTTCAGAAACAGAAGGGGGTGAGTGAGGGTGGATACAGACTCCTTGGAACAAAATCGACAACCATCCGACTCTGACACATTCCATAGTTTTAACGTTTTTACCGCGGGTAAGAAGTTATAACTAATTTTAATTTGAAAATAACGATTTTACACATCGATAGTAGTTTAATAGATCAAATTTAGAATATGGAGGAGGTGAGGGTGAACCATGTATAGTCTTTGATTTCACTGATATGATCAATACGGTACAAGGGAAAAGGTACGTACTGACTTGTGTTGACAATCACAGTGGTTGGCCGGAAGCAACAGCAACCCCAAAAGAGGATGCAATATCAGTAATTAAATGACTTGTGGATGACCTAGTACCCCGACATGGTTTCCCCAAAAAAATTAGGTCAGACAACGGCAACCATTTAAAAAAAAATACTCACTTAGCCTTGGTCGAAAAGGCTTTCGGACTACAACACAGGTTTGGGGTACCATCCTGAGTCCCAAGGCAAGGTTGAAAGGATGGACCAGAACATACTAATTGGCTAAAATCTGTGCACAGACCAAATTTAATTGGATTGACATGTTGCAATTAGCGTTAATGATCATTCGAAGGTCCGTGAATAAAACTGTTTTACCGCCCTTTGAGTTTTTCACCCTATGAGCTGCATACAGGTCAGCCATACAGGACCAGCAGCCCCCCATGGAAGGAGGACTCAGCGTAAAACCAAAATGGTATTTTACACAAAAAATTGCAGAATTTGTGTGCCAGTTCTTCTGTACAGATTCCCTTCCGCCCGCTGAGAGGGTCAAGATCAAGGTCATCAAACGCAAGTGGACGGAGCCCAGGTGGACTGGTCCCTTCTAGGTCGTAGAACGGACGTCCCACGCCCTTCGACTGGCTGGTGGAGGGGACACCTGGTACCACCTCTCCCTCTGCACTACAGCTGAAGAACCTGACAGATCACCAGGGGATGTCATTGCTGACATCGCCACAACATCTGCCCCTCAGCCCAGGAGACGAGAGAGATTTTCTACCTACATTACTCTTTTCAACTTCTATATTGTATATCCTTATTTGAGACCAGCCTTTATAGTCAAAGTTATCCAATTTCTCTTACTTGTTTTCAGCATAACTATCTGTGTCGTTATATTAAGTGAAAAGTTTGATGTTTATCCCCGTTTCGTTACCTGAATTACTCTGATTTTGATAGACGAAAGGCAGGATGTTACACGCAGTAGTACTCCCTGACGGACTGGTGTTTAGGCTTGTTCTACTGTTCTTGTGCCTCAGTCCTTCCTTCCCGACGACAGTGACTGACAAGTGTCTTAGAACATACGGCGGACTTGAAATAGACTGGGTTAGGGGGGACAGCAAGACTTATTTTTTTGACCTGTGCAGTGTGATTAATTACGGGGGACACAATAACTATTACCGTGGTAATAACCTCTATATTTGTTACGACTCAACCCTGAACCATTGGTGTCGGATGCAGACAACATACTCTGGTAAGTTGTGCCCATCGTCCCTTTTATGTTGTTTTGGGGCTTGACCTGACTGATACAGACGCTAAAGGAATTATTAAAATTAATGTCCTTGAGAGGGCGTTAACTACCTCTACACCCTCTGTAGCACCTAAAGTACCACCCCACCTCGGTGGTGTTTCAAAGGCTCACATCCGTGCGTGCTAATGACATCACCACCGAAGGCCTGGTAACTTTGACCTTTGACCTTAGGAGCGGGTGCAGACAACCTGTGGCTCAGGTGGATGCCAAAACCTGGGTGACTGTGTTGCTTCTTCCGCTGGACGTCCTTTTCCCCACACATACCCCGCCCCTTTTAAGTTGACTGACATAAATGGCTCAGACTGTCTTATTTCCTTGTTCTCTGAACCCACGCCACTAGGGTGCGATTTGTTGGCTAGTGTGTACCCTCCTGTTGACAATTCCACCCGACTTCTTCCATTTGTGGCCCAAAAGCTGAATTACACGTGTTTTCAATTCAAAGGACCCTCTTCGTCCCCCAACAAATTGGGTGACATTAACCCTTCCTGTTCACCACACTGATAGATGGCTCGAGGATAGGCCCTTGGGCATGAGCTGACTTATTCTGGTATTGTGGGGAGCACAGATTGTACATTAGAATTCCAAAGTTATCCGTGGGGCTTTGTGCTATGGTTAGACTGGTGACCCCACTCACTCTAGTGGGTACCAAATTAACTCCCCTTGTAACTCCTGTCTCAGCTGCCACTCTTTAACTCCCCGCCGACGCCGTCATGTTCTATCTCGGAGGAGTGTAAAGGGCTCCTTCGATTTGACGAGGAACCCTGATGGTGTTTACTTTGATGCAATAGGCCAACCTAGGGGGGTCCCCTCACAACATAAATTGTGGTGTGAATCCTGTGCAGGTTTCGAAAACCTTCCTATCATTGGTGCTATTTTCCCTGTGACGGCTACTAAAAATGTTGAACGCATTAACTATGTTTTTTATAATCTGTTGAGACTGACCAACCTGACTCGTGACGCCGTTGAGGGACTTGCTGAACAACTTGCCCCGACCTCCCTCATGGCCATCCAGAACCGCATAGCCCTTGATCGCATCCTAGCCAAGGAAGAAGGTGTGTGTGCAATGTTTGGTGACCAATGCTGTACCTTCATTCCTAACAACACTGCCCCTGATGGCTCAGTTCAGAGGGCCTTAGAAGGCCTCCATGCCCTGTCCAGGGAACTTACTGAAGTTTCAGGGGCCTCTGACCCCTTCAAAGATTGGCTCCAGAGCACATTTGGCAGGAGGACTCAGCTAATTAAGTCTGTCCTGGTCTCAATTGGAGTTTTTTTTTTTGGCCATCATAGCCTCATGTGGCTGCTTTATCGCCCCTTGTGCTAAATCTTTATGCACCCGCATCATTGTTAGAGCTTTAGAAGGTCAACCCCACCCTGTTTCTGGACTCGTTATGACTCTAAAGGGGGTCGAGCAAAATGGAGACTTTCGAGAAATGTTGGTTTCCTTCACTGACCATGACGACAGTGACGTGGACTCCCTCCATCTATCTCCAATGTAAATATGCTGTTGTTTTTATTGCTAGCTTGCTCAAAGAAGAAAAAAAACAGCACCTACTTTAATGTCGACGCAACACTTTGTAAATACACTGAGACAAAGTCTAGTTCATTGTGTTCTTCATGGTGTTTTTGAAACTGCACCAATTCTTTTCCTCAGACTTTTCAACTAACTTGAAGAGTTTTGCCAAGAGAATTATTAGTAAAATGTACATTTTCATAATGTGCTTGTTCTATTTTTGACCAAAGTAAAACAGAGAAAAAATTCTGAGGTTGTCTTTATTTTTAAGTTATCATACCATGACTTTACCAGTCCGCCCCACATGGGAGTAGATTTTCCTCCATGTGGCCCCTGAGCTAAAAATGAGACAACCTTGCTCTAATGCCTGGTTTATACTCTCGCATCACGTAGCTTGCGTCCCCTCCGACGGCGTCTTGATTGATTTATAGTTCTCCCGTGGGGTCGGTGGGGGGCGGGGGTGGCGCCAGACTTGTAATTGTCTTCCAAAACACTAAGGGGCAGTCTTTCCAGAAGGGGCAACTGCAGCTGCTGTTAACTAGATACTGTGTTTCCTTCTTGTGAAGAGTGACGACAGCCACAACATGGACTATCTTTGTCTACACTGGAACTAATCATTCACAATCTTCAGTTGACTTTTAATGGACGTTTTTACTTACAAACCAGAGGAAAATACCTTTGTGAAGATGGACTCTGCAACTTCTGAACGAGTCGCGGTAGAGGACCTTTATTATTATTTGCAACGCTTTTTGGTCGTTTGCGACACGGGACAAAAGACAGCTCAGGGTTTTCCCCAGATTGCCACTATATACGTGGCGGTGGGGGCGTGGTCAATATGACATCATCACATGTATGATATGATCATTTTGATTTGCAATGATGCATACATTTTCTTTAAAAGGCTAAACAAATATTTTACGTATATATAAAAACAATATTAGTGTCATTAGTTATTAATATTACCATTAATAATCTTAATAAAACATGTATTTTACTTGTTGGACTAGGCTCTCTTTGTCCAATGCAATTTCAGTTGTTGCTGCTTATTGCAAAAAGTAACACAGGACTTCCCGAGGGACACGGTCGAAGATCTTCTCCAAGTCCACAAAGATTAAATCACATTTTTTCTTTTTCCCGTTCTTATTTTTACAGAAATTTTTTTGGGGTGTTTTTTGTTATTGTTTACAAGCCTGGGAGGTAAGTCTTTGTGTTAGTTCATTGCTATAAAACAGTTTCACTTCTGTATTGATATAATGTCAAAATACCGGATCGGGACTTGAATTTGGATCGAATCTGAGGCCAAAAAAAAAATTGCATCGAATGCCATAAAAAGTTGAAGGGTACATCCCTGTCAGCAAAACTTTGCCCACCTTGTAGTAGTGCTCCAACAGGATCCTGACCACACCCTCCACGCTCTCGGCCTCCACAGGCTTGCGTGCGAACTGCAGGAGGTACTGCAGAGCGTCCGTGGAGTTGGTGGCCTTGCACAGATCAACATGAAGTGCCGCAGACTTGCTGGGCTTGCACAGGCGGAGCTTCTTGGCCGGAGCTTCTTCCTGGGGGATCTGCAGGCGGACAACAAGTCTTATATTGTGTCGTCTCACCTTCTCAGCGGTTTCACGTATTGATTGATTGATTGAAACTTTTATTAGTAGATTGCACAGTTCAGTACATATTCCGTACAATTGACCACTAAATGGTAACACCCGAATAAGTTTTTCAACTTGTTTAAGTCGGGGTCCACGTAATCAATTCATGGCAAACAAACGCACAAATACAGAAATGATCCAGTAACACGTAGACACTATTAAAAAAATGTAAACGTGAAAAGGCTGAAAATCAAAAATGCTACAACCGGGTGAACGCTGAACACACACAAACCAGTGTTACCAAGTCCGCTTATTATAAGTTACTCGAGGCTTGTTTGCTTTCTAAAGTCGCCTGCAAATTGTCATCTTGCATCATTTTTTAAATGCAGTATTTTTGTATTGTTTTTTTTAATTTGCAGTATTTTTTTTCTCTTTTTACGGTCGTTTTGTGTTCAGCCTATAAAAAGTCTATAAAATCCGCTACACCTCCCTGATGCCGAAGTACATGTCAAACTACTTCCTTAACGTAAAGGACCGGCATAACCACAACACCAGGGGGAGCTCCACTAACCATGTTAAACCCAGATTCCGATCTAACAAAGGTCTTAACTCATTCTCCTTCTATGCCACATCAATATGGAATGCACTCCCAACAGGTGTAAAGGAAAGGGCATCTCTATCCTCCTTCAAAACCGCACCAAAAGAACACCTCCAGGCAACTTTAACCCTAAACTAACACCCTCCCCCTTCCACATCCCACCTCCCCGGATCGTAAATAATCAAATGTAAATAATCAAATGTAGATACTTATTCTTATGCTTTCTGATCTCTCTCTCTATGTCCACTACTTGCTGTACATATCCTACCAAGTCAGTCCTACACTGTTTCAATGTCCATTTCTCTGATGATGCAATTGTTGATGACTGAAGTGTTGATATCAACCAAACCTAACCCCCCCTCCACATCCCACACCCCGGATTGTAAATATTGTAAATAATTCAATGTATATACTCTGATGATTATCTTGTGTGATGACTGTATTGTGATGATAGTATATATCTGTATCATGAATCAATTTAAGTGGACCCTGACTTAAACAAGTTGAAAAACTTATTGGGGTGATAACATTTAGTGGTCAATTGTACGGAATATGTACTATACTGTGCATTCTACTAATAAAAAAGTTTCAATCAATGCCCTCGTCGGCCACCGTACCAAACACACAACACTTGCAAACAAGAAACACCATCAAAGTTCGTTCAATTTTAGTTATTTTTCTCTATAAACGACAGGCTCCAATACCAACACAAATATTTAGAAATTAACTCTGTAATTTAATTTAATTGTTTTAATTCATCCATGTTTTGAACAGCACTTTGTGATTGTTATTTCAGAAGCGCGTTATAGAGCAAATGTACTTACTGTATGTTTGGGTCAATTGCCGTAACTAGTTTGATGTTCTCCTAAACTTAATGCAAATATATCCGTGTCCTTCTTCTACATTAAGTTAGCATTTCATGGCAAAACTAAAAACAAGTTTGTTTTTTGATCAGAGGCCGCAGAAATTAGCCGAAGCTGTTAGCTACCCACGCTACTTAGCTACTTGCTAACAGGCCTGTTATTGACGCAGGTTTCTTCCTGGTAATGTCTTTAATGTTACACCGGGGTGGTAAACGTCATTCTTACCTGTACAACTTTGGAGAATTCCTCGTAAACTCGCTTTTTCAGGTGTGCTGCCATGACAGCAACGATGTTTAGTTGGTAGCTACGTAAGACGACATGAAATGTCCCTTTGCGCTTTCCGTAGCCAGTAGGAGGGGCTGGATATACCTGTATATATATTACATTACGTTCATATATTGTATTAGAATATTAAATAAATATTACATATTTTTAATATACTGTAAAAATACGTTTGTTAATACAAAAAATATATAGGCAAAAATCTTCATCCTATATTTTATTTTCATTGTAATTTATATTTGCACTGTTTATTTTACGGAAATTGTCAGCGGGGAAGAATTGTATAATTTTGGTAATATTCTTACATAACTTTTATAAATGTTAATATAAACATTAACATATATATCATATCGAAATATAAATTAAATATTCAATGTAGTGTAGTGTAAGCAAATACATTTGTTCATATATATATATATATATATATATATATATATATATATAATATATATATATATATATATATATATATATATATACATATACATACACACAAATAATTTCCCTAAGTTTTAATTGTATTATCATTTTTCATTATATTGTTTATTTTGCTCAAACGATTAAGTGTAGCTGCAGGGAATTATTGTAGTATTCTGGTAATGTTACATATGTTTTATAAATAATATAAACATGAATATATTGTGTTAAAATATTGAATACAAAGTTATTAAATATATTAAATATAGTCAATTTTTGGTTAAAAAAAAAATTTAAATTATAATTTATATTATTTATTTTTGCACTGTATTTTGCTAAAAAAAGAAAGTCATCAATATTTTTTATTTTGTTCATATTTATTTCCACATCTGAGAGTTTTTGTTTTTGAGTTACTGGAGATGGTTGGACCGTTCTAAAATCAATATATTTTATTATTTTCACAGATGTGTGTTTGTATGTTGTGTTGTTATTCCTCTGTTGCTACATGTGTATAGTGTTTAACTGTTTGGAGGCAAGTTTATAGAAAACATTACGTTCAAATATTTGATCAGCAAATTAAAATAAAAACTCACAAAATAATTGAATGATCTTGAAACATGTCCAAATTCAAAAAGTATTGGAGAATGTGTAGTATCGCCTACTTTGGGTAAGTACAGTATTCGATATCAAGGGCAGTGGCAGTTTTAGATATGGGCCACAAGGATGAGGAGAAAAAGTAATTAAAATCCCAAAATAATTTCAAAATAAGAGTCCAAATACAATGTATCAATATCAGCAATGCTGGTTTTGTATTAATTGATTTCGTACTGATAACAAAATCTGCAGCATCAGAATTGTGAGGCGTTTTTCTACAAAGACAACAATGTTGGCAAACAGAGCGCTTTATCAGTGGACCTCCTGTATCATCCACGCATCACACATGCCGGAGGAGGGCGCGGTCACCACCAGGTGAACGTGAGTGTGTAGAAGAAGCCATAGCTGCGGGACAGGAAGTTCTTCTCCTTGACGTGAGGCTGGATGCTCACCGTGTAGCCCTGGCTCTCGATGTCCTTCTTAACGCAGTCGAGCAGGTCTTTGGGCAAGGGCCCGGCGTTCCAGGGTCCGAACGGTCACCACCGATTCCTTGTGCCTCGTCGTGGCCTCCAGGCAGGCGATGGCGTTGTCGTAGCAACCCAAGTCCTCCTCTGTTCGCAGCACGCAGATGACTGATGCTAGAGTGGCGGGAAGCCACCGGCCTCGGCGCGGCGATGCGGGTCAGAACCTGGGGGAAGAAAGGCCGCAGTCACATGACATCCCAAGGGGTTCTGAAGGCCTCGGACCTCGATGGTTCTCCTTGTAGTGAGGAACTCGGGCGAGGAACTGCTTCCTTCCCACCAGCTCGCCGTACAGGAGCAGGCTTTCCCTCAGGCGTCGGATCAGCGCCGTGACGTTGTAGTGGGACCGCCTCTCTGTGAACCTGCAGCACAAGACACACGTCAAGAGTCCACGCCGCTTCTCAGCGAGAGACTCGCACCCTGCTGCACGTTCTCCGTGGGCACACGCTCCGACCGCAGGAACTCCAGACCGCTCCAAAGTGCGAGCCGTCCCGGTCCAGGAAGAAGTGTCCCTGCGAGTCCAGGAGCAGTTTGGACGGGAGGCCGAACCACCCGGCCAGCTTGGACTCGGGGTACTTTGTGAGCGTGCTCAGTGCGGTGCAGAACCTGTGACCCCCCACGTTCAGGTTGACCACCGACGTGTGCTGAGGACACAAATGATGTGGCATAATAAACACAACCATCACATAATATTCATGACAAGGGTGGTATCAGTATCAGATCAATACTGTGTGACCAAATTTATATTTTTCCCTCCTTTGTTTTCATAAATAAGTGTTTTTGCTGTTCATATGTGAATATTTATATTTTGTTGTATCTCCCTATAACTCAGGGATTAAGTTAAAGGCTTACTGAAACCCACTACTACCGACCACACAGTCTGATAGTTTATATATCAATGATGAAATCTTAACATTATAACACATGCCAATACGGCTGGGTTAACTTATAAAGTGACATTTTAAATTTGCCGCTAAACTTCCGGTTCGAAACGCCTCTGAGGATGACGTATGCGCGTGACGTAGACCGGCGAACACGGGTATGCCTTCCACATTGAAGCCAATACGAAAAAGCTCTGTTTTCATTTCATAATTCCACAGTATTCTGGACATCTGTGTTCGTGAATCTGTTGCAATCATGTTCATTGCATTATGGAGAAGGAAGCTGAGCAAGCAAAGAAGAAAGTTGTCGGTGCGAAATGGACGTATTTTTCGAACGTAGTCAGCAACAACAGTACACAGCCGCGCTTCTTTGTTTACATTCCCGAAAGATGCAGTCAGATGGAAGAACTCGGATAACAGAGACTCTAACCAGGAGGACTTTTGACTTCGATACACAGACGCCTGTAGAGAACTGGGACAAACAACAGACTCTTACCAGGATTACTTTGATTTGGATGACAAAGACGCAGACGTGCTACTGTGAGTATGCAGCTTTGGCTTCTAAACATTTGATCGCTTGACCGTATGTGCGCAACTTTTTTTTGCGTATGTACGTAACTTTTTTAAAATATATAAGCTTTATGAACCTTGGGTTAGGTGAACGGTCTTTTGGGCTGAGTGATTGTGTGTGTTGATCAGGTGTTTGAATTGTATGGGCGTGTTCTATGGAGCTAGGAGCTAGCAGAGGAGCTAGGAGCTAGCGTAACAAACACGCAGGTGTTTTTATGCAGGATTAATTTGTGGCATATTAAATATAAGCCTGGTTGTGTTGTGGCTAATAGAGTATATATATGTCTTGTGTTTATTTACTGTTGTAGTCATTCCCAGCTGAATATCAGGTACCGTGAGTATGCAGCCTTGGCTGCTAAACATTAGATAGCTTGACCGTATGTGCGCGTCACGTACGTAACTTTTTAAAAATATATAAGCTTTATGAACCTTGGGTTAGGTGAACGGTCTTTTGGGCTGAGTGATTGTGTGTGTTGATCAGGTGTTTGAATTGTATTGGCGTGTTCTATGGAGCTAGGAGCTAGCAGAGGAGCTAGGAGCTAGCGTAACAAACACGCAGGTGTTTTTATGCAGGATGAATTTGTGGCATATTAAATATAAGCCTGGTTGTGTTGTGGCTAATAGAGTATATATATGTCTTGTGTTTATTTACTGTTGTAGTCATTCCCAGCTGAATATCAGGTCACCCCCGGCTCTCACAGCATCTTCCCTATCTGAATAGCTTCAACTCCCCACTAGTCCTTCACTTGCACTTTACTCATCCACAAATCTTTCATCCTCGCTCAAATTAATGGGGAAATTGTCGCTTTCTCGGTCCGAATCTCTCTCACTTCATGCGGCCATCATTGTAAACAATAGGGAACTTTGCGTATATGTTCAACTGACTACGTCACGCTACTTCCGGTAGGGGCAAGCCTTTTTTTTTATCAGATACCAAAAGTTGCAATCTTTATCGTCGTTGTTCTATACTAAATCCTTTCAGCAAAAATATGGCAATATCGCGAAATGATCAAGTATGACACATAGAATAGATCTGCTATCCCCGTTTGAATAAAAAAAATTCATTTCAGTAGGCCTTTAAGGCAGGAAAACAAATGATATAATGACATAATAATATTTTTACTGATTTTGCACTAATAAGGTAATTAGTTTGGTAATGTTGTTAGTTTTTATGATTAATATTATAAACATGACTAATATATTGTATTAAAATATTAAATAATGAATACATATTAAAAGTTAAGTATACTGTAGTGCAAGCAAATAAGTGTGTTGGTAAAAAAAATATTTATATCATGTTTTATTTTCAGAATAATTTAATATTATATTATCGATTTATGCATTGCTTATTTTGCTCAAATTAATGGAGTGTAACAATAATTGTATTATTTTGGCAATATTGTTACATAGCTTTGATAAATATTAATACAAAATATTCTATTAAAATATTAAGTATACTTTAGTGTAAACAATATATATATGTATATATATATATATATAGGTCAAAATATGTTTCCTATGTTTTACATTTATTATAATTTACTATTATATTATTTATTTTTGCACTATTTATTTTACTCAAATCATCAAGTGTAACAGGAGGGAATAATTGTATTAACTTGGTAATATTGTTACATAGTTTTTTATAAATAATAATATAAACATGGATATAATACATTGCATTAAAATGTTAATAAATACATTACATGTACAATATCATAACGTAATCAAATACGTTTGGTGATTACACATTTTTTTAGGCAAAAATATTTTTCCTATATTTTAATTATATTTTTTATATTGTAATATTTATTTAGTGTGTCAGAGCATGGAATAACAGTATTATTTTGGTAATATTGTTACAATGTTTTTATAAACATTCCCAAACATGAATATAATACATTGTATTAAAATATTAAATAAATATACATTAAATATACTGTAGTGTAAAAAAATGTTGATTTAAAAAAACAAAAACTTGACCAAACGTATATACCGTACAGGCACAAATGTTTTCCTATGTTTCATTTTCATTATAATGTATTTATTATTTGAGTACCTTGAAGGTAGAAAAGCGCTATACAAGTATAACCCATTTATCATTATATTGTATTATTTATTTTTGCACTGTTTATTTTGCTCAAATGATTGAGTGTAGCAGCAGGGAATAATTTTATTATTTAAGTAATATTGTTACATAGTTTTTTATAAAAAATGATGTAAACATAGAAAATACATTGATTAAAAAACCAAAAACTTGACAAAACGTATATACCGTACAGGTACAAATGTTTTCCTGTGTTTCATTTTCATTATGATGGATTTATTATATTGTATTTTTTATTTTTGTACTGTTTATTTTGCTCAAATTATTGAGTGTAACAGGAGGGAATAATTGCATTGTTTTGGTAATATTATTACATTGTTTAAATAACATTAACATATATATATATGCTGTATATATATGCTGTATATATATATATATATATACATATATATATATATATATATATATAGTATCAAAATATTAAATAATAAATACATAGTAAATATACGGTAGTGTAAACAAATATGTTTGTTGATAAAAAATATATGTAGGTAAAAAAAAAATCACGTTTTATTTTCATTATTTATTTTTATATATTATTGACATATTATTCACTTTTTATTTTGCTAGACATCGAGTGTAACAACAGGGAATAATTTTATTATTTTGGCAGAATTGTTCAATTGTTTTTATAAATATTAATATAAACATGAATATCCATCCATCCATTTCCTACTGCTTGTCCCTTTCGGGGTCGCGGGGGGTGCTGGGGCCTATCTCAGCTGCATTCGGGCGGTAGGTGTATTAAAATATTAAATAATAAATATTAACATTAAGTATACTGTACTGTAAACAAATAAGTTTGTTGATTAAAAAAAATATATATAGGCAAAAATATTTTTCTATCTTTTACTTCCATTATAATTTGTTATATTTATTTTTACGCTGTTTATTTTTGCTGAAATAATTGAGTGTAACAGCAGTAATGATTGCATTTTGGTAATATTGTTACATTATTTTAATCAATATTAACAAACGTGAACATTTTGTATGAAAATATTAAATAATAATATATATTAAACAGAGATGTCGGATAATGGCTTTTTGCCGATATCCGATATTCCGATATTGTCCAACTCTTTAATTACCGATACCGATATAAACCGATACCGATATATACAGTCGTGGAATTAACACATTATTATGCCTAATTTGGACAACCAGGTATGGTGAAGAAAAGGTCCTTTTTTTAAAAATTTATAAAATAAAATAAGATAAATAAATTAAAAACATTTTCTTCAATAAAAAAGAAAGTAAAACAATATAAAAACAGTTACATAGAAACTAGTAATTAATGAAAATGAGTAAAATTAACTGTTAAAGGTTAGTACTATTAGTGGACCAGCAGCACGCACAATCATGTGTGCTTACGGACTGTATCCCTTGCAGACTGTATTGATATATATTGATATATAATGTAGGAACCAGAATATTAATAACAGAAAGAAACAACCCTTTTGTGTGAATGAGTGTAAATGGGGGAGGGAGGTTTTTTGGCTTGGTGCACTAATTGTAAGTGTATCTTGTGTTTTTTATGTTGATTTTTTAATAGAAAAAAAAACAAAAACGATACCGATAATAAAAAACCCAATACCGATAATTTCCGATATTACATTTTAAAGCATTTATCGGCCGATAATGTCGGCAGGCCGATATCATCTAATATTAAACATACTGCAGTGTAAACAAATACGTTGTTAATGAAAAAAATATGTTTTAATTTCATTATAATAATGTCATTGATAAGACGTATCGGTATGACTGGCATGGGATCGACACATTGTCGCCAGCTGTGGCTCTGTGTCACGTGACGAAGCCGCGCCAAACATTGCCACGAATGTTCATAAAAAATAAAACGTTTAACAAACAAGCATTATTTATGTTTTGCGTCGAACCAAAAAGTAATTGTTGTTTTGCATAATTAAACCAAAGTAAAAGTAAGTCGAGGGAATTTTTTTTTTTTTTTTTAAATTGGCGCAGCTGGTGCAGCGACCACTTCCTGTCACCTTCTACCGGGAAGACGTCGTCTAACAAGGAAGAAGTGCTCTTACTGGGGATGAGGACTCTGAGTACTCCTCCGCTGGTTTTAACTCCATTTTGTTCACCTGCTTCTTCTTCGTCTCTCCGTCGAGCAGGTGAGCCGCGAGGGGCGTGGCCTAACCCGGATTTAATGCTGTGCAACTGAGTGACGTCATGATTTCGAATCCACATGCGACGGATTATATTAACAAACGTCTGAATGTGAATAAGTGTGAACTAATGGCTGTGAAGAGATGTGAAATGATGTCTGTATGTCAAATTCTAGTTAAGGATAGTATTAATTACATAGGAATACTTATCACTAAAAATCAGAGTTCTAGATCGGTCTTGAACTTTAATCCAATTGCAGAATAAACTGAGAAAAGATTTAACCAATGGCTACAGAGAGATTTATCCTTAAAAGCCTACTGAAAGTCACTACTACCGACCACGCAGTCTGATAGTTTATATATCAATGATGAAATCTTAACATTGCAACACATGCCAATACGGCCGGGTTAACTTATAAAGTGCAATTTTAAATTTCCCGCTAAACTTCCGCTTGAAAACGTCTATGTATGATGACGTATGCGCGTGACGTCAATAGTTCAACGGAAGTATTCGGACACCTTTGAATCCAATACAAAAAAGCTCTGTTTTCATCTCAAAATTCCACAGTATTCTGGACATCTGTGTTGGTGAATCTTTGGCAATTTGTTTAATGAACAATGGAGACTGCAAAGAAGAAAGTTGTAGGTGGGATCGGTGTATTAGCGGCTGGCTGCAGCAACACAACCAGGAGGACTTTGACTTGGATAGCAGATGCGCTAGCCGGCGCTAGCCGACGCTAGCCGCCGACCGCACGGATGATCGGGTGAAGTCCTTCGTCCTTCCGTCGATCGCTGGAACGCAGGTGAGCACGGGTGTTGATGAGCAGATGAGGGCTGGCGTAGGTGGAGCGCTAATGTTTTTATCATAGCTCTGTGAGGTCCCGTAGCTAAGTTAGCTTTAATGGCGTCGTTAGCAACAGCATTGCTAAGTTTCACCAAGCTGGAAAGCATTAACCGTGTATTTACAGGTCCATGGTTTAATAGTATTGTTGATTTTCTGTCTATCCTTACAGTCAGGGGTTTATTTCTTCTGTTTCTATCTGCATTTAAGCACGATGCTATCACGTTTGCTCCGTAGCTAAAGTGCTTCACCTATGTATTGTCGTGGAGATAAAAGTCACTGTGAATGTCCATTTCGCGTTCTCGACTCTCATTTTCAAGAGGATATAGTATCCGAGGTGGTTTGAAATACAAATCCGTTATCCACAATAGAAAAAGGAGAAAGTGTGGAATCCAATGAGCCAGCTTGTACATAAGTTACGGTCAGAGCGAAAAAAGATGCGTCCTGCACTGCACTCTAATCCTTCACTCTCACTTTCCTCATCCACAAATCTTTCATCCTGGCTCAAATTAATGGGCTAATGGTCGCTTTCTCGGTCCGAATCGCTCTCGCTGCTGGTGTAAACAATGGGGAAATGTGAGGAGCCTTTCAGCCTGTGACGTCACGCGACTTCCGGTACAGGCAAGGCTTTTTTTTATCAGCGACCAAAAGTTGCGAACTTTATCGTCGATGTTCTCTACTAAATCCTTTCAGCAAAAATATGGCAATATCGCGAAATGATCAAGTATGACACATGGAATGGATCTGCTATCCCCGTTTAAATAAAAAAATGTCATTTCAGTAGGCCTTTAAAAGGCAGAACCTTGCTTTCCAAAGCAGAGGGTATCTCCATGCTTACGTATGCGGCTATTTCTTTAGATGTTAACTAAAAAATATGTAAAACTATTGACAAAATACTTGTTGACTTTGTTTGGAAAAACAAAATTCATTATATTAAGAAATCTGTTATCATGAACAATTATAATCAGGGTGGTCTAAACCAGGGGTCACCAACGCGGTGCCCGCGGGCACCAGGTAGCCCGTAAGGACCAGATGAGTAGCCCGCTGGCCTGTTCTAAAAATAGCTCAAATAGCAGCACTTACCAGTGAGCTGCCTCTATTTTTTAAATTTTATTTATTTACTAGCAAGCTGGTCTCGCTTTGCTCGACATTTTTAATTCTAAGAGAGACAAAACTCAAATAGAATTTGAAAATCCAAGAAAATATTTTAAAGACTTGGTCTTCACTTGTTTAAATAAATTCATTAATTTTTTTACTTTGCTTCTTATAACTTTCAGAAAGACAATTTTAGAGAAAAAATACAACCTAAAAAATGATTTTAGGATTTTTAAACACATATACCTTTTTACCTTTTAAATTCCTTCCTCTTCTTTCCTGACAATTTAAATCAATGTTCAAGTAAATTTATTTTTTTTATTGTAAAGAATAATAAATACATTTTAATTTAATTCTTCATTTTAGCTTCTGTTTTTTCGACAAAGAATATTTGTGAAATATTTCTTCAAACTTATTATGATTAAAATTTAAAAAAACATTTTCTGGCAAATCTAGAAAATCTGTACAATCAAATTTAAATCTTATTTCAAAGTCTTTTGAATTTCTTTTAACATTTTTGTTCTGGAAAATCTAGAAGAAATAATGATTTGTCTTTGTTAGAGATATAGCTTGGTCCAATTTGTTATATATTCTAACAAAGTGTAGATTGGATTTTAACCTATGTAAAACATGTCATCAAAATTCTAAAATGAATCTTAATCAGGAAAAATTACAAATGATGTTCCATAAATTCTTTTTTTAAGTTTTTCTCTTCTTTTTTTCGGTTGAATTTTGAATTTTAAAGAGTCGAAATTGAAGATAAACTATGTTTCAAAATTTAATTGTCATTTTTTTCGTGTTTTCTCCTCTTTTAAACCATTCAATTAAGTGTAAATGTCATTAATTATTAATAATAACATAGAGTTAAAGGTAAATTGAGCAAATTGGCTATTTTTGGCAATTTATTTAAGTGTGTATCAAACTGGTAGCCCTTCACATTAATCAGTACCCAAGAAGTAGCTCTTGGTTTCAAAAAGGTTGGTGACCCCTGGTCTAAACTTTCTGGATTTCACTACACTAAACAACACCTTCAAGATTAACTGGATAAGACACTATTTGAAAGACCCTACCTCAATTTGGAACTTCATTCCTCATCATGTATTTTCTAACCTTGGAGGCCTACATTTTTTTGCTACTGTGTAACTACAGCATTGATTCCTGTTGCTCTTTCAAACTTCCACAAACAAGCCCTTCTGGCATGCTCTCTTATATACAAACACAATTTCTCACCTACCAAATATATTATTTGGAACAATAAAGACATATGTTATAAAAGGAAATCTCTCTTCCTCAACAATTGGTTCAACAATGATATTATATTAGTGAGTCAGCTTTTCAATAAGGAAGGTCAACTTTTTAATTACCAAGAATTTCTCAAACATTTTAAGATCCCTGTGACTCCCAAACAATTTGCCATTGTATTTGATGCCATTCCAACAGGTGTTGTTATGTTGTACTCATCTCCTCTTTCTGCTGTAAAATTTGACACTCCTGTGGGGAAACTTTTCTTTGATCAGAAAAATAACAGAAAAATCCGCAGCTTATTCCAAAATGATTGTGTGTCTGTCTCCTATGTAATTGCGCTCTGGAATAATGTTGTGGATGACATTTGCTGGGTCAAAACAAGGTCCCTTCCTAACAGGAATTTACTTACCAACAAAGTCAAAGAGATATCTTTTAAAATCATTCATGGTTATTACCCTGTAAAGACTGTGATGGTTAGATACAAGAATGACATTGATGTTACCTGCACCTTATGTAACATGCATCCAGAGACAGTTTACCACCTATTTTGGACTTGTGGAAGCACTCGATCACTACATGGCAGGGCATCTGTCGCTTCATCCTGGACAATATTCATGACAAATTTGTGCTTTGTTTTAAAGATGTGATATTTGGTTTTACACTATATGAACAAACATTTGAAAAGGAATTTTACCTTTGCAACATCATTATACTATTGGCTAAGTTTTATATTCATAATTGTAAGTTTCTCAATACCCGACCTATCTTTTGTGCCTTTAAAAAAGATTTAGAACACTCTCTACCTCTAACAACCAAAAAGCTGTGAAAACTATGATGCTGTGTTCCAAATTTAAGTTATTTACTGAAATTGAGTGAGCCTATGGCTTTGCACTGTGTTTATTATATACAGGACTGTCTCAGAAAATTAGAATATTGTGATAAAGTTCTTTATTATACGGAGCCCCTAAAGGGACATGGGAATTTTTTTTTTTTTAGACATGTATCTCGTGGCCACGAGAAAGTATCTCGTGGCCACGAGAAAGTATCTCGTGGCCACGAGAAACTTTCTCGTGGCCACGAGAAACTTTTTATTAAAAAAAAAAAATAAATAAAAAAAAATATATATATTTTTTTTTTTTTTTTTTTAATAAAAAGTTTCTCGTGGCCACGAAAAACTTTCTCGTGGCCACGAGAAACTTTCTCGTGGCCACGAGAAACTTTCTCGTGCGCACGAGAAACTTTCTCGTGGCCACGAGAAAGCATTGGATGCGTGCTGATGGTTTAGTGTGTGTTAAAATGGCAGTTTAGGAGTTAATATGGCTGTATTTCCAGATAGGACTTTCCCCCATGTGTGTTGTGGCAAAATGTGAATGCTTGATTAGTAGGTGTGAGACAAACACTTTATCTTCCTGGTTATTGTAACGCTACGTGTTTGACATTATTTAAGACGTTATCATGCCCGGGAAAGGACAGTTTTCCTCTTCTGTGGCTGTGGGGGGTGGGCGTGGCTTGCGGACCTGCAGCGAAGCGGAGTGTGTCAGTTAGTCCGATGTTGATGTGATCAAACTTCTTTCTTGCTTGGAAGATACACACACAATTGTAACTGTTATTTCTTCCTGCAAATAATAAATATGTACAACGTGTTTGGATGTATTCATTTATGTAAAATTGTCATTAAATGTAATATTGCCTGACAAAAAGTGATACGACGTACGTAATATTTTGATATTTACACATCGCATATTTACACACGCGCATCTGACTAGAATACCCTTATGTGCATTACATATATCAACATCAACTACCTACTGTACTGTTTACTTGTTGAAATACCCTTTTTAGAACAAATATCTACCCACATAATTTATATGTGTATATATAATATATATATATATATGTGTATGTATGTATATGCATATATATATATATATATATATATATATATATATATATATATATATATATATATATATATATATATATATATATGCATATATATATATATATATACGTGTATGTATGTATATGCATATATATATATATATATATATATATATATATATATATATATATATATATATATGCATATATATATATATATACGTGTATGTATGTATATGCATATATATATATATATATATATATATATATATATATATATATATATATATATGCATATATATATATATATATACGTGTATGTATGTATATGCATATATATATATATATATATATATATATATATATATATATATATATATATATATATATATATATATATATGCATATATATATATATATACGTGTATGTATGTATATGCATATATATATATATATATATATATATATATATATGCATATATATATATATATACACGTGTATGTATGTATATGCATATATATATATATATATATATATATATATATATATATATATATATGCATATATAAATATATACGTGTATGTATGTATATGCATATATATATATATATATATATATATATATATATATATATATATATATATATATACATATATATATATATATATATATATATATATATATACATATACATACATACACATATATATATATATTATATATACACATATAAATTATGTGGGTAGATATTTGTTCTAAAAAGGGTATTTCAACAAGTAAACAGTACAGTAGGTAGTTGATGTTGATATATGTAATGCACATAAGGGTATTCTAGTCAGATGCGCGTGTGTAAATATGCGATGTGTAAATATCAAAATATTACGTACGTCGTATCACTTTTTGTCAGGCAATATTACATTTAATGACAATTTTACATAAATGAATACATCCAAACACGTTGTACATATTTATTATTTGCAGGAAGAAATAACAGTTACAATTGTGTGTGTATCTTCCAAGCAAGAAAGAAGTTTGATCACATCAACATCGGACTAACTGACACACTCCGCTTCGCTGCAGGTCCGCAAGCCACGCCCACCCCCCACAGCCACAGAAGAGGAAAACTGTCCTTTCCCGGGCATGATAACGTCTTAAATAATGTCAAACACGTAGCGTTACAATAACCAGGAAGATAAAGTGTTTGTCTCACACCTACTAATCAAGCATTCACATTTTGCCACAACACACATGGGGGAAAGTCCTATCTGGAAATACAGCCATATTAACTCCTAAACTGCCATTTTAACACACACTAAACCATCAGCACGCATCCAATGCTTTCTCGTGGCCACGAGAAAGTTTCTCGTGGCCACGAGAAACTTATTAAAAAAAAAAAAAAAAAAAAAAATTTCAAAACATTTCCAACACTTAAATCCCTAATCAATCCCAAATAATTTCACAATTCATAATATTGCGTTTGACTCACTTTTTGAGCAATGAGTAGAAAATACAATATCCAACTAAAATTCTCATGGATCCAAAGCACCCCACTCAGTTTTTTTTTTAAACTTAACACCTTCCATCCATCCATCTTCTTCCGCTTATCCAAGGTCGGGTTGCGGGGGCAGCAGCCTAAGCAGGGAAACCCAGACTTCCCTCTCCCCAGCCACTTCGTCCAGCTCTTCCCAGGGGATCCCGAGGCGTTCTTAGGCCAGCCGGGAGACATAGTCTTCCCAACGTGTCCTGGGTCTTCCCCGTGGCCTCCTACCGGTCGGATGTGCCCTAAACACCTCCCTAGGGAGGCGTTCGGGTGGCATCCTGACCAGATGCTCGAACCACCTCAACTGGCTCCTCTCGATGTGGAGGAGCAGCGGCTTTACTTTGAGCTCCCCCCAGATGGCAGAGCTTCTCACCCTATCTCAAAGGGAGAGCCCCGCCACCCGGCGGAGGGAACTCATTTCGGCCGCTTGTACCCGTGATCTTGTCTTTTCGGTCATAACCCAAAGCTCATGACCATAGGTGAGGATGGGAACGTCCGTGCCAGCAACTTGAGGGTTGCAGGTTCGATCCCCGCTTCCGCCATCCTAGTCACTGCCGTTGTGTCCTTGGGCAAGACACTTTACCCACCTGCTCCCAGTGCCACCCACACTCGTTTAAATGTAACTTAGATATTGGGTTTCACAATGTAAAGCGCTTTGAGTCACTTGAGAAAAAGCGCTATATAAATGTAATTCACTTCACTAAATTGAGAGCTTTGCCTTCCGGCTCAGCTCCTTCTTCACCACGACGGATCGATACAGCGTCCTCATTACTGAAGACGCCGCACCGATCCGCCTGTCGATCCACTCTTCCCTCACTCGTGAACAAGACTCCAAAGTACTTGAACTCCTCCACTTGGGGCAACTTAACACATTTTTGATAATGCCTTGTCACCAAAAACTTTTACAGCAAACAAAATTGTTTACCCCCAAACATGTTCAAATGGAACAGTTGACAGCTTTAAAGAAAAAAAACAAGCCAGAATAGCAATTAGTCAACATTGCTTTTTTTTTCCTCACTAAACTTCAGTTCTTTTAATAATAATAATAATAACTGGGATTTATATAGCGCTTTTCTAAGTACCCAAAGTCGCTTTACATGTTAAAAACCCATCATTCATTCACACCTAGTGGTGGTAAGCTACTTTCGTAGCCACAGCTGCCCTGGGGTAGACTGACGGAAGCGTGGCTGCCAATTTGCGCCTACGGCCCCTCCGCCCACCACCTATCATTCATTCACCGGTGTGAGCGGCACCGGGGGCAAGGGTGAAGTGTCCTGCCCAAGGACACAACGGCATGGTAAGAGGCGGGGAGCGAACCTGCAAACCTCAGGTTTCTGACACGGGCGCTCTACCCACTACGCCATGACGCCCCAATCCACTTAAATATTTACATATGTGCCACAGGTCAAAAATAATTAGCTGCGAGCATGGATTTTTTCTTTCCTTAAGTACATCCTAGTCATGTCCGTTGTGTCCTTGAGCTAGACACTTCACCCTTGCTCCTGACGGGTTGTGGTTAGGGCCTTGCAAGGCAGAATCAGTGCGTGAATGTGGAAAAGGTGACAAGGCGCTTTGAGTACCTTGAAGTTAGAAAAGTACTATACAAGTGTAACCCATTTGCCATTTAGTTCAAATATTTTCCTGTCATGACATCCGCGTAAAGAAGCGTACAAGTGACAACTAGTTTCCTGAAGGCTATACGTCCATATTCACAACGCTGCTCACGGCTTAAGGATCCCCAAGACAGGGAAAACCAGACGCCCGGGGTCAAATCCGGCCCAGGAATGACACCAGAATGGCCTGCGAACAGGCAGAAGATTCCTAAAGCCAAATGTTTGACAAGCTTTTTGGCATCAGTCGGTCTTTCAGACTGCTACAGCGCTCCCATTATACTGACAGGGACTATTTACCCCCCAATTTAGGCATGCTGACAAAACTAAAAATATAAATGTCAACAGCAGAGGACACTGAAGAATAAGAATTGAAAAGGTGGAAATTTGGTTGTCTGTTAGGGCTGGTGTCTCCCAACCGCACACAGATGTCACTATCTTGTAGTTCTCTTCCATAACTTCACTTCCTATGACTAACACTCGGCAGTCAGCATTCACTGTAGACATCGAGAGAAAAAAAAACAACGTTTCTTTTCTCCATTTTATTGTTTCTGTACACAACAGGGATGTCCTCCAGGGAGTGAAGGGAAAGCCTGCAAAAGACAAACGTAATGAAACAAATGGAGTGAACTCGGTGCATGTAATTGTGACAAGAACAAAGATGTCAAATTCATCTTGAGCCAGTCGGTGTAGGCACCCCAAAACCAATGTTTTGGTACCACTACCAAAATGTATGTAAAAACTTAAAGACGACCACAATTATTGGCTTTATTTGAACAAAAACTAAATCGTATGATGCATTAAACAATGTTGGCATTAAATAGGCGAGAATATGGGGACCTCACGATTCGATGAAAAATGTATTGATGCATCTTTAATTTATGTATATTAATGCAGTTTTACATTTTGATTCATTTCCCCAAGTAAGTGTTAATCACTTGCAACATTTAAAGACTGCATTTGGAATAAGAAAGTTACAATAATTCCTATAACATTTTTAAAATTAATGGAAATGTGTGCAAAACTGGAACATGAGTGCCCTAAAATAAAGGAGCTGGTCAGATCTGTGAGGTGGCTCACTGCTGTTAACCACATTTTGTCTGCATTACTTTATTTACAATTAATACATCCATTGACTTTAAGTAGATTTTATAATCATCCATGTCCAATTTGCGATGCATCTAAAAATCGATTTCCCCCCTCTTTGAAGTAACAGTGAACATACGTAACAGCTTCTCACATAAGCAAGCAAACTGTTACCAAAGTATCCTAATTGGCTGCTGACGTGTGCACGAAAATGTCATTTCTCATTCTATTATTTTGTCTAAATTATTCATTTACTTGTTTATTTACTGTTAATAACTGCTTACTTTAGGTTTTAACATTTCTATCTACACATTAACATGCAATAAGCTATGTAGGTTTCAGTATTTACAGGTTGACCTTTATCGTTAGGTTTTAAGCCATACCACACCGTTACCGCTTGTAAGTGCTCTGTGTGTGTGTTGACTCGTGACATGCTCGCAGCTCATACTACCAGCAACATCACCACAGCACGCCATCATGGCATTAAAAAAAAAAAGTACTAGTATTTTAATTTTTAAAGGCAGTATAGTACCACACTACTTTATTAGTACGGTTATACCGTACACCTCTAGGACGCGCTCTTACCCTCTTATGCGGTGGGCACTGGTGTCCCCTGGGGCATAACGGGCACGTCTGGTTTGGCGCCCTTCTGCTCAGAGATGGGTGTGGTAGGGAGGGGCTCGTCTTTGGGCTCCACGATGCTGACGTGGTCGGGCAGTGGCTTCTTGGGTCCGATCTTACCGCTGGGGTCCCACGGCAGCATGATCTTCACCTTGATGCCCAGCACACCTAACCACCATGACATCAAATCAGGACTTTGCGTGGCCGACAGCGACACCGACGTTCGATACAAGCGTGTACTCACCCTGTCGGAGCAGAACGTGGCGGACGGCCGTGTCGACGTAGTAGTTGACGGGGTCGCCGCTGTGGATCATCAAGCCGTCCACAAACTTCATGGACTTTGCCCTTTGGCCCCTCAGCTTGCCAGACACCACCACCTCGCAGCCCTTCGCGCCACTCTCCATGATGAACCTCAGAACACCGTAACATGCCCTGGAAGACGCTTCCATGTTTATCAAGTCCACAGAAAAGCAAAAAACCTAACTGGAGGTCCAGTCAAACCCTCTCAGACAAATGCCTCAGAATCTTCATCTGGAACGAGCTCGCTGCTCTGAGGAACTGAAACAGAACCACAGAACGTGGTCCTGAAGCAGCCTCCTCAGAGGCAAACAGAGTCCTGGTCCGACTCGTCATCGTATCTTCACTGAGGGACAAGCTGGACCACCGTTTGAAGCTTAGCTCACCTGCGCACAGCCAAACCTCCGAGCAGCTTGTAGCGCAGAGACTCAGCCTGGGCAATGGCGCACAGTCCGCGAGTGGCCACCTTCTCAGCATACAACTGAAACAGAAGCACAAAGTTCTAAGGATCCATATGCAGAGCGGGTTGGTTGAAGTTTATTTCGAAGATGTATACAATTTCAATATGATACATCACATATTTTAATGTTTTGTCCAAAAAGAAGCAGAACTTAAAGGGAAACTGCACTTTTGTTTTTTAGTTATGCTCATTGTTCAAAATCTTTATGAGACAAACACACATACTTTTTTGGGGGTATTTTAAAAATAAACGCTTGCAAGATGCGGCTAATGAGTCGCCGCAGTAGCCTTCAAAACACTCCATCAACGTTTCTTATACACACTGCAAGCATATATGTATATAATGTAGTAACAGACACCTTCATAACAATATGTGTTATATACACACTGCAAGTATATAAATAATGTAGTAACAGACACCATAACTATATGTAATATGGACAACATTTACCGTATTTTGGTCTTTTCATGCTTTACGGGAACTTTTTTCCTCAGCGCATTTATTTCCGTTTCCATAGCAGCGCATTTCCGACTTCTGCAACAAATGTGGGTCCTACTTCCAAAGAAACGCGAGTGTTTTGTAATCATGGCAGACTTAGTAATAGACAACAAAGATGACATTTTGGACATGAGGATTAACAACCTTATCTTTTGGAAGCTGAATGAACCAAGTATTAACTGCTGCTTCTACAAGCGAGCATGAAGGTAAAGTGAGAAGTTGGAGCAAACAGAAGCCGAGGGAGTGGGGCGAAAATCACTCGAAGCTGGAAATGTGGCATTTGGAGCCAACCTATCAAGAGAAATGGAATGCTTACCCAAAGGCAACTGAAAACGTTCCCAGACAGCTTGTCATAATACTAATCATGATACATAATATTGTGAACGATAGGCAAAATTCTTAATCAAGTGCAGTTTCCCTTTAAGCCTACCCATTTTCTAGCTCATAGCAATTCCAATAACATTTTCACTTCCTGTTCATTTATTTGTACATAATTTACATAAATTAAATAAAAAAGTGATTTTCATAAAAAAAATAAGTCAGTTATGATTTACATAATGAAGATGAATTTGTTGTAAGATGAATAATCTTATTTTCAGTAAGTTCAAGACACACTATATGAAAGAACCCCTCTCAGACAAATGCCTCAGTGTCGTCACGAGAAAAGACTCGCTGGCCAGAAGGACCAGAACCGAACCACAGAACGTAGTTCCGAACCAGAACCCCCCTGACCAAGACTGAATCTTATCGGTCTCGTCATCGTGTCATCACTGAAGGGAACGCACATCTCCCTCACCGTACGCACAGTTGGCGTCAACATTGTTCTTAACGTCTCACCTCCACGTTGCCCTCAGGGAAGCCAAACCTCTTCTGGACCACAGCGGTCAGCTCTCTGATGCGACGGCCTTTCTCTCCCAGAACATTCTGGGTCCTGAGGACAAAACCTGTGTCATTACATCATGAGCGGTTGTCACCAACCTTTGAGCCTATGACACCTGGTCTTGGCTATGAACCAAGGCAAGATCTGACAAGAGGCTTCACTGTTTCTCTCATTCTGTTAGTAGCTCAAAAACTAATGGATGTTTTTTTGACTAAACTTTCAAAAAAAGCCAAAAATAGGACAAGTTATTACATTCTGGGGGTGGTCCGAATTCAGGACAATTTTCTCATAATAGGGATGTAGGGCATGGAGTACACAAGTGTTTTTCTAGTATGGTTGCAAAAACAGATTGTGCCTTCACCTTGTGGCTAGGATGATGATCTCGGTCTTGGTGGGGGTCCCGCGGACCTCAACACCCGAATATCCATCTTCTGCGAGCTCACGAGTCAGGAACTCATTCAGCTCTGCCTTGAAAATTCCATCTGCCACAAACTGGAGACACCACAGTCAGCATTTTAAACCCCAAACACTGGTATGATCCACAGGATCCTAATTACAATTTTATTTTTTAACCTACACATCAGTAAATGCCACATGAAGTACAAAGACTAATAGTTCATACAACTTTCACATAGAGCTGGGATATAAACCGATAATACATATCGCAATATCACGTCATCAATAAAAAGCATTTTGCTTAGTTGCAAGAAACTGGAAGTTGCGAAGCAAGGTTGGTGGCATGAAGGTACTCACGAGCAACACAGGAAGTGATCACTGGGAGTAATAACAGCCAATCAGGTAACATTATCAAATTTGGTTGTGCCATCTGGTTGTCTCGCGGTTGATTCTTTGCGTGGAATGAGAAGAAAAAACTAAAAATGAGTGCTGCAGAGAATTATTAATTGTCGATAAAACAGGAAGTTTTAAAACAAACTGTAGTCAGACCAAGGCGCGCGTTATCAGTAATACCACAGGACCCTTGCTATTGAGCACAGCCAGTGTTCTGAAAAAATGTGCTATAAGTTTTCTGACCGGTAAGTGTGTCGACACTTGCAGCATGAAGAAGTTCATGTTGACACAAACAAAGGTAGCCTACTTTTCGTTTTCTTCGCTGTCGTTACAGGAATAACAAGTGATAGAACTTTTTGACGAACCAGCTTGATTCGACAGAACACTGGCACTAAACCTACAGAGAATAGTTGTCAGGTTTCTAGGTGTGCATTTTCACACTTTGCACTATTTTGTTACAGTTTAAGCATTTCCTTAAATATAGTCCATTCTGCACCATAAGAGATTATTAAGTGTATTTTTTTTAACATTGTTTAAAGGGATGTACGATAATGGCTTTTTGCCGATATCCGATATTGACCAACTCTTAATTATCGATACCGATATATACAGTCGTGGAATTAACACAATATTATGCCTAATTTGGACAACCAGGTATGGTGAAGATAAGGTCATTTTTTTAAAATTTAATAAAATAAGATAAATAATTTAAAAACTTTCTTGAATAAAAAAGAAAGTAAAACGATATAAAAACAGTTACATAGAAACTAGTAATTAATGAAAATGAGTAAAATCAACTGTTAAAGGTTAGTACTATTAGTTGACCAGCAGCATGCACAATCATGTGTGCTTACGGACTGTATCTCTTGCAGACTGTATTGATCTATATATTGATATATAATGTAGGAACCAGAATATTAATAACAGAAAGAAACACCTCCAGTCAACCTTAACCATTGACTAACATCCTCCCCCTTCCACATCCCCGGATTGTAAATAACCAAATGTATATACTTGTTCGTATGCTTTCTGAACTCACTGCTCGCTTTACATATCCTACCAAGTCAGACCTACACTGTTTCAATGTCATTTTCTCTGATAATGCAATTGTTGATGACTGAAGTGCTTATATCAACTAAACCCTCCTCATCCCACCCCCCGGATTGTAAATATTGTACATATTGTAAATAATTCAATGTATATACTCTGATGATTAACTTGCGAGATGACTGTATTATGCTGATAGTATATATTTGTACCATGAATTGATTTACCATTTGGTGGTCAATTGTACGGAATATGTACTGTACTGTGCAATCTACTAATAAAAGTTTCAATTAAAAAAACAACCTTTTGTGTGAATGAGTGTAAATGGGGGAGGGAGGTTTTTTGGGTTGGTGCACTAATTGTAAGTGTATCTTGTGTTCATAGGTTGATTTAATAAAAAAAAAACCAAAAAAACAATACCGTTAAAAAAACCTGATAACGATAATTTCCGATATTACATTTTAAAGCATTTATCGGCCGATATTATTGGACATCTTTGTTTTCTATGGTTGTGTGAACATTTATTTTCTGCCTTGATAGCTGAGGGGAGTATAAGAATGTTATTTGAAATAAAAACGTTTACATTTACTAAATATTGATCTTGCTCCTTATCTTCGACAGGTTATAGAAATAATAATTGACGATATCGATCAATATGAAACACTTAAAACGTTATTCTGTTTAAGTCTTATCACCCAGTCCTACTTTCAAATTGGTTCATGATACAATCACTTAACATTAATCAATAAAACTTCAGCCTCAAGCTAATAATACGCACTAACTTCACTGATAGTTTACGTCTGCTACAGATTTCAACAAACTTTGATGACATGAAGTTACTGACTTGTTAGCATTAGCCGGTAGGTGCTAAGCTGGGCCATGAGTACTTAGCGGGACTAATGCTATATTAATATAATACATGTGACCAATATTAAAGAATCAACACCATAAACTCGCAGATAATGAATAGTCCACTTTGTTGCTTTAACACAAGCACCATGTCAGTGCCACAGCGTCGCCATGTTTGCTCGCCGCTCGAATGCAGCGCAATGCCGGCAGCATCCTCTACAATCCCGGCGAACCAGAGTTGGACCACAACTTAAACTCTCCGTGCGGTTACATGACACTTGCTTTCACATCGATCTAAGCCCATTTCGATGATAACCCTCCCCGTGAGGCAAAAAACGGCACCTACTTTTCTCTTTTTGGAGATCTGCACCGCCATCTTCTTGCAGGCCGCAGACAGGAAAGGAAGGCCAAGCGATGCGGAAATGCTTTTATGTAATTTCCGGTGACGTCATGAGCGCAAACTCGCTGGGATTTGTTATTTCTTCCGCATTTCTTTTTTACAGGCGAAATGTGTTGCTTTCTGACGAGACATTTTAATTATTTATTGATTCATTGTCGAAAAAAATACTCAGAAGCGTGCTCTGTAATAGTACTAATAGTGATGTATAAGTAAATAAAATTACTTTATTTGACATTATTATTGGCACGCAGTATATTGTCGTAGATAAAGCAACAACAGAAAAAAGCAAAAAATCGCAATGTAATGACTAAAAAATTACGTTTTGAAAATAATTAAAGATAAAACTTAGTCCTCTATAACAGTGGTCCCCAACCACCGGTCCGTGGATCGATTGGTACCGGGCCGCAAGAGAAATAAAAAAAATAAAAAATGTTTTTAATTTTATTAAATCAACATAAAAAACACAAGATACACTTACAATTAATGCACCAACCCAAAAAAACTCCCTCCTCATTCACACAAAAGGGTTGTTTCTTTCTTTTATTAATATTTCTGGTTCCTACATTGTATATCAATATGCATAGATCAATACAGTCTGCAGGGATACAGTCCGTAAGCACACATGATTGTATTTCTTTATGACAAAAAATAAATAAATAAATAAATACAATTAACACCACCACCCCCACCCCCGGTCCCTGGGACAAATTTTCAAGCGTTGACCGGTCCGCAGTTACAAAAAGGTTGGGGACCACTGCTCTATAACACAAAGCTGACAGAAAGTGTTGTCTTTGAATATATATGTAAGATCTGTTTTTAGCATTTTTTCCAAATAAGAAAAATCAAAATGGCCCGCGCATACAAGCAAAAGTTTACAAACCAATTATCTAAAATATTAGAAAAAATATAATGCAAACAATGTTTAACTAGTTAGTTAGTTAATTTAAAAAAATACAAATATATAAACCACATTACGAATTAATTAATTTGGAAAATTACAACAACAAGAATAAACACTGTGCAAAAAACATTAATATTTTCGCACAGGCAGACTTTTTGACACACTAGATTGAATGAATGACTAAATGAATGATATTCTGTATTGTCATTGCTTTCAGGAAGACCTTGACATGCAGTTCAGCAGCACCGGAAATATCAGCAGCATATTTTAAAATGACAATAAATAAAAACTAGAGAGCACAATATAAAAATATGCAATATTGTTTGATTGATTGATACTTTTATTAGTAGATTGCACAGTACAGTACATATTCCGTACAATTGACCACTAAATGGTAACACCCCAATAAGTTTTTCAACGTGTTTAAGTCGGGGTCCACGTTAATCAATTCATGGTAAAACAAGTGGGACACATATGCCGTTATACAATCGTAATATATGATTATCTTTATTATATTCTTACACGGGTAAAAACAAAATGAGTAGAAACGTAAAAAAAATATAAAAAAATCGGAATGTAATGAGAAAAAGTCATATTCCCATGTAAATATGATCCTTGAGCAGAGACCACTGACACGCATGAAAGAAAGGTAAAAATGCAAATAACGGCCAAATATGCAAACACTTCAACACATGTTTATGTCAATCACCTCCTTGAAACTACAAATTTGCCTGAATCTATTAACTACGCGGCCACCGCTGCTGCTCACTGCTCCCCTCACCTCCCAGGTGGTGATCAAGGGTGATGGATCAAATGCAGAGAATAATTTCGCCACATCTAGTGTGTGTGTGGCAATCATAGGTACTTTAACTTTAACTTTATACTTGTTTAACACCTTAATCAAGGCCAAATGTGTAACATTGATGTCATTTACTAAACGTCCACCAGATGACAGCACAAACAAAAATTTGTCCATATATAAAGTCTTCTTTATCCCACTTAAAAAAACATATATTGTATTCGTTTTGAGAATGAAAACTATCAAAATGGCCCTAGAATTCTTCATAAATATAACTAGATATAAGAGGGTGAACAAGGGGTGCACACATTTTTTTTAGATTTTTATTTGTCCCGATTGTGTAATCGATTCATAATTTTCAAAAAAAATCAATTAAAAAACTATTATAACAATGCCATTTTTAAAATACGTTTTTAGGCCATCTCCCTGCAACCAAAATGCGCTTTTCTAACCTGCAACTTATAGAAAAGGTTTCATTATATTTACCAAGCCAAATAAAACATTGCGAGGATTGGTTTGAATCGAGAATAGATTCTGAATCGAATCGCCAACCCAGGAATCGGAATCGGATTGAATCGTCAAAGTGCTTAAGACATTCACACCCCTACAATAAATCTGCGTTCAAAGAACTCCGGCTTATTAGTGATTACCAGAGCCCAAAAAAAGTCTGCGGGCTATAGAGAATTTTCTATTGGGGCTCCAGTACTATGGAATGCCCTCCCGGTAACAGTTAGAGATGCTACCTCAGTAGAAGCATTAAAGTCCCATCTTAAAACTCATATACTTTAGCCTTTAAATAGACCCCCTTTTTAGACTAGTTGATCTGCCGTTTCTTTTCTTTTCTCCTCTGCCCCCCTCTCTCTTGTGGAGGTGGGCGGGGGGGTGCACAGGTCCGGTGGCCATGGATGAAGTGCGGCTGTCCAGAGTTGGGACCCGGGGTGGACCACTCGCCTGTGCATCGGTCGGGGACATCTCTGCGCTGCTGACCCGTCTCCACTCGGGATGGTTTCCTGCTGGCCCCACTATGGACTGGACTCTCACTATTATGTTAGATCCACTATGGACTGGACTTTCACAATACCATGTCAGACCCACTCGACATCCATTGCCTTCGGTCTCCCCTAGAGGGGGGTTTCCCACATTCGCGGTCCTCTCCAAGGTTTCTCATAGTCATTCACATCGACGTCCCACTGGGTTGTGAGTTTTTCCTTGCCCTTATGTGGGATCTGTTCCGCGGATGTCGTTGTGGCTTGTGCAGCCCTTTGAGACACTTGTGATTTAGGGCTATATAAATAAACATTGATTGATTGGTTGATTGATACTAAATATATCACTTTTTTTTTTTAAACCTAAAAGTAGCTACAATAAGATAACGCATTCAAATGTGGTAAGCATTCATAATTGAATTGATTAACGTGGACCCAGACTTAAACAAGTTGAAAAACGTATTGGGGTGTTACCATTTAGTGGTCAATTGTACAGAATATGTACTGTACTGTGCAATCTACTAATAAAAGTCTCAGTCAATCAATCAATCAAAGATATTTGACATGCAAAGACGAGTTGTTAAAAACAGACAAGTCACTTTTTTTCCTTTTTAAAAAAAACAAAACATCTGTGTCTACAATGAGCCAAATGCCTCATCATTGTTTGATATGGTTGTAATACCTCACATTTGCCAGGAGAGGGGGCTAGTCGCATATGTGGTGTAGCGCAGCTAATGAGGAAGAATAATAAATCCTGTCATTGAAGACAACGTCAGCTCAAAGTCTATATCACAGGTCAGTATAAAGTATCCATAAGTTACATTGATAACGTTATTAGTTAAGAATGCTGAGGGTGTAAAGAAACAATTACATGTTAAAAGTAATGATCTTGTCCAAGGTGTTTTGTAGAGCATTGAAAGATATATGCTAACCTGCTAATGCTATTGATTGATTGATTGAAACTTGTATTAGTAGATTGCACAGTACAGTACATATTCCGTACAATTGACCACTAAATGGTAACACCCCAATAAGTTTTTCAACTTATTTAAGTTGGGGTCCACGTTAAATAATTCATGGTAAGAATGCTAACAGGCTTGTAGAAAGTTTATAGTGTGTAATACTTTGGGAGAGGCTAATCTAAAACAGCAAATGGCCTATAAATGTACTTTTTTCTACTAGCGTCAATAAACATTTGTGTACAATCAAATATTTACTGGGTTTCAATGGATTTTGTGGAGAAAATGTCTTAATATTAGAAATGTTGTAGTAGTGATGCAAAGTTTAGAATTAGATTCATGTTGTGAACTGACAGGATTGGTGAATGTAAACAACCCTGCTGTTATTGTAGTTGAATTAGTTTAATTACACCTGGATGTCTCATTTCCTTCAATGTTGTGTATCACAAGCACATGTTCTGACCTTGACAATCAAGTACACTGCAAGAAAATCACTGGAGAAATAAGAAACCTATCATTTATTTTCAATATACAACACATTGTGCCTTAAACAGGAAAGTTGAGGTGGTGGTGAAAGTCACAAAAATGGCAAAAGTCACAACACAACAACATAAAGACACAACACCACAACTTCAGCCACAACACAAGTGACGACTCAACGGTGACCATGGATTTTTGTTGCATTGTGGCTTTATGTTGTTGTGTTGTGGCTTTATGTTGTTGTGTTGTGGCTTTATATTGTTGTGTTGTGGCTTTATGTTGTTGTGTTGTAGCTTTATATTGTTGTGTTGTGGTTTTATATTGTTGTGTTGTGGCGTTATATGGTTGTGTTGTGGCTTTATGTTGTTGTGGCTTTATATTGTTGTGTTGTGATTTAATGTTGTTGTGTTGTGGCTTTATGTTGTTGTGTTGTTGCTTTATGTTGTGGCTTTATTTTGTTGTTTTATGTTGTTGTGTTGTGGCTTAATGTTGTTGTGTTGTGGCTTTATGTTGTTGTGTTGTGGCTTAATGTTGCTGTGTTGTGGCTTTATGTTGTTGTGTTGTGGCTTTATTTTGTTGTTTTTTATGTTGTTGTGTTGTGGCTTTATGTTGTTGTTTTATGTTGTTGTGTTGTGGCTTTATGTTGTTGTGTTGTGGATGTGTTGTTGTGTTGCTTTACGTTGTTGTGTTGTTGCTTTATGTTGTTGTGTTGTGTCTTAATTCCGTTGTGTTGTGGTGTGGCTTAATGTCGTTGTGTTGTGGCTTTATGTTGTTGTGTTGTGGCTTTATGTTGTTGCCTTAAGTTGTTGCTTCATGTTGTCGTTTTGTGGCTTTATGTTGTTGCTTTATGTTGTGGCTTTTGCAGTCATGTTGTGGCTAAAAGTTGTGTTAAAAAACCAAACCAAGCTTTGGGCTGCTAGTGGCCCCCGGGTCGCACTTTAGACAAGCCCTGCTCGACACATTCCATCACCGTAGTGTGCGCCGTGGATCACCGTTTTCCATGAACCCAAAGGTTGGAAACGTCCGACAAACGCACACACACAAACACACACACACACACACACACACACACACACACACACACACACACACACACACACACACACACACACACACACGCAATAACAGTCTTAAAGTTGCTTCCATGCAGAAGAATGACTTCAGGTCTACACCCCCCCCGCCCCCAGTCTGCCTGCACACATTAGCCTCATTCGCATACAGATGTTAGCCTGCAAAAGGAAAGCAGCGCAACACAAAGAGCCTGCAGGATTGGGGGGGTGGACGGGCGGGGAGTTGAAGGGCAGCCGAGGGATAGCCCTTGGCCTTTTTTAGGCCCCCTACCACCACCATACATACACACACACACGCACACACAAATGCTAAGCAGCCACGGGGGGTTGTGAGTGCTGACAACACACGTGCACACACACAGGTGTCCTGTAGATCAAGTCTTGTGTGACCGGCAGGGCGGCTTGTGTGAGCCTTCACCAAATGTAAAAAACTTTTAGTCCTTGTTCCACACACACACACACACACACACACACACACACACACACACACACACACACACACACACACACACACACACACACACACACACACACACACACACACACACAGAGAGTGGGTGTGTGAGTAGATGGAAATGCGTGTAGAGTATCCTAGTCTTTGTTACAACATCTGTTGGCCAAACATTCTCTTCACTGACACACACGCACAAAAGGAGGCGGGGCCACAGAAGAGAAAGAGTTCATCTTTATCTTCATTCACACACGCACACACACACACACACACACACACACACACACACACACACACACACACACACACACACACACACACACACACACACACACACAATGGTAATATTCCCCGGAGGGTTTTCTGCGTGTGGGAACGTTTGTGTCCTACTTTGACTTATGTGCCACCTTTGACCCCAGAGTGTGGGAGAGATTCCTCACATTTACACACAGGTGATTCATTGGATTTTTATTTTGAAAAAAAAAAAGGAAACAAGTGTACAAATATATTAAGATAGCGAGCACAGGGTGTAAACAACACTTAGAATCATGTCCATCAAGGCGGCGTACCAAACAACAAAACACAAGTTTTGCTTAAAAAAACCCAACAAATAAATAAGACTTTAATTTAACAACAAAGTTTGTCAACAAAAAAAAACATGATTTCATTTCAACTTGTTGGCTTTTGTCTGCCAATCGCAAGCTAACTTGTTAGCGACTAGCGAGCAGCGCGTCGTCGTGTCGTTAGCACGGCACGCTATTATGCTGGCGGCTATGTCGGAGAGGAGAGCGGACTCGTCGTCGACGGCGACAGGAAGCACTTCGACGAGTCGTGATTGACGCGGTAAGGCAACACGGAAACAGAATGCCAAAAGTAATCGTCTCCTCGTCTCCTCTCCAGCCGCCCGCTAAAGCACAAAGGCAAATAAATATGTGTGGAAAAGTCTAGACGCTAACGTAAAATAGCTAGGTTAATGTTAGCAAAACTGGCTAGGTGTGTGCTAGCTAAAAAAACCAAAACAAATTTTGTCTTAAAGCAGAGAGCAGGAAGTTCTACAGAACCCCCAGGTGGGCGGGACCGCCCCGCCCCGCCTCCCCACGTGAGTATACAACAGTATACAGCGGTAAGCGTGAAACAACGACACCAGCAGCGCTACAGCCGCCAGGACGTGATGCAATATGCACAAACGTAGGTCCGTTGACTCGGCGCCGTCACACAGAAGTCATGTGACCCAAAGGCAGAACGTTCGGAGTCAGAGCCCCCCCCCCATCCCTACTCGTCAGTGATAGACAGGCGGCTGAAGATGGGCAGGCGGCGCCCCTCGCAGCCTGGCGACTCTGTGCCGCTGGAGGCGGAGCTTAGGGAGCAGGAGGAGGCGTAGCCCTCCTCGGAGAGCGAGTCGGCCGAGGAGCAGCGCTGGAGGCCGAGCAGGGACGCCCGGCCGGGGGTCTGGTAGGCGAGGGCGGGGTACTCGGTGGCGGCGGCCGCGGCAAAGAAGCCGAGAGCCGAGTCGCTGTCTTGATTGGTGGCGGAAAAGGGGCGGGGGCACGGACGCAGTTGCCCCACCTCTGGGAAGAGTGGAGACAGGTCCGGGCTCTCCGAGGAGCAAGGCGACGGCGACACCGAGGAGGAGCGGCCGAAGAGCAGCGATGAGGCCCGCGAGTTGTCGACGGGCCGGAAGGCGCGGGCGGGCGATGAGGAGGAGAAGCCGGCGAAGCTGAGGCTGTGGCGCAGGGGAGGCGGCCTCAGCTTGCTCCTCTGGGGGGGCGGGGCCTGCAGCATCTCGTCGGCGTTGTGGATGAAGTGGCAGCGTGCGCCGTAGGGGCAGAAGCCGATGGTGTGGAAGGTGCGACACGGCTCCGTCTTGTATTTGGGATGGCGGCTCAGGCCGCGCAGCTCGTCCTCGCCGTGCGCAAACTGACACTTGGCGCCGTACTTGCACGTGCCGCTCTCCTCGAAGGTGCGGCACAGCTCCGTCTTGTAGCGCGTGGACATGTGCGGCGACGGCGGCGACAGCGGGGGTGTGAGCAGGCGGAGGCCCGGCGGGGGCGGAAGCGGTGGCACCTCGGCGAAGGCGCCCTCGATCATGCTGACCGAGCGGTCCATCCGGAAGGGGATGTGGCTGAGCGCCGAGCGAGGCAGCTGGCCGTCCCGCTTCCACTGGGGCCCGTCGTCCGGCCCCCAGCCCCAGCGGGGCGACTCCGCGTCGTTGAACTTGGAGTTGGGGAGCGTCACGGGGCACAGGGAATGACGGCGCTGGAAGCCGCGTGCTGGCTGGAGGCCGGCCGCCGCCTCCATCAAGTCCATGCCAAAGCTCTGAAGAAGAAGAAGAAGAAGTGAGTAGTTTGTCTTCAAAGAATAAAATAGAATAGAATATATCTTTATTGTCATTGTACAAAGAAATTGTAAGCAAAACTAATTTAGTGCAAATTCATAATAACACATAAAAACATAAGAACATAGATAAGCGAGAAGACGATGAAAAGTTCTCACCTTGACAAACTCCTGGTCCAACTCCAGGAAAGGAGTCAGGAAGTCCGAGGGCATGGTTGCACGCTGGAAGGTTCTTCCTCCAAAGTGGGTCCCAGGACTTGTCTCTGGCGGCGGGTCAGTCCCGTAGGATCGAGTGCGTGGCGTCTCCAGGAGGAAAGTTCCACGACCATCTGCTGGAATCTGCTTAAATAGTCGGGGGAGCCGCCCACGCACCCCCCCCCCCCCGCCCCCCACGGCCCCTGCTCCTCAGGGCAGGGAGGGGGGTTGCGGGCGCGTTAATGTGTGCTAATGTGTGTGTTGGAGGTGGGGGTCTGGCATTGTCAGCGGCCGCTGGGGGGCAGGGCGGGGTCCGAGCCAGAGATGAATGGAGCGACTTTTCTCCTCACTCACCAACTAATCCTTCAAGGTGCACTCGCCTCCTCCTCCTCTCACTTCAGTCCACATGCCAACATTGCACCTCTTATTTTGAACGTGGCGTCAAGTTCCGCGCAGTGTTGGCCTTCTGGAACGCACACCTTCAAGTGACGTGTCAACAACATGGTGGTCAGTTTGAAACGTTGAAACACAACTGACGTCTGTTATCACTCCAACACACTGTGCTCCGTGTGTGTGTGTGTGTGTGTGTGTGTGTGGTTTCCTCCTTACAGTTGGTAATTTTCTTACATCTTTTTTTAACTACAACAGTCAACTCTTGGTTTATCTCCTTCCTCATCTGACAAGCACGTCTCCTGCACTGTAAAAAAAAAAAACAGAGCCGTAAACCTGACGGTGAAAAATGGCTGCTCAGTTGCCAGTTTTGCCGTAGAAATAACGATGGTACCATTCTTTTATTTATCTGATTTTACAGTGAAAACAACAACTGGTACCTCTGTTGTCAGAATTTTAACGTGAAAAAAATTAATCGATTTTACGGTAAAAAGAAATAGCAGCTCAGTCGCCAGAATTTTACTGTAAAAATAACAATGTTTCCTCTTTTCCATTTACAGTAATGCACTGTAAAAACAACAACCGTAGATTTTAACGGGGAAAAAATGGCGGCTCAGTCACTAGAATTGTACTGTATGAATAACAGTGGTACCGTTTTTCCATTTACAGTAATGCACTGTGAAAAAAAGTCAGTAGATTTTACGGTAAAAAAAAAAATAGGTCAGTCGCCAGAATTTTACCGTACAAAAAACAATGGTACTGTTTTCCTTTTACAGTAATGCACTGGGACAACAACAATTGTAGATTTTAACGGAAAAAAATGGCGGCTCAGTCGCCAGAATTTTACCATAAAAGTAACAGCTGTACCATTTTTCCATTTACAGTAACGCACTGTAAAAACAACAACCGTATATTTTAACGTATTAATTTCACGTTTTGCACTGTGAAAAAAATCGGTAGATTTTACAGTAAAAAAAAAATAGGTTAGTCGCTAGAATTTTACTGTAAAAATAACAATCGGGCAGTTTTCCATTTACAGTAATGCACTGTGAAAAAAATCAGCAGACTTTACGGTAAAAAAAATAGATCAGTCACCAGAATCTTACTGTAAAAATAACAATGCTGTTTTCCATTTACAGTAAAGTAACAACCACTGTAGATTTTACAGTAAACAAATGGCAACTCAGTCACCAGAAATTTACCATAAAAGTAACAGCTGTACCATTTTTCCATTTACAGTAACGCACTGTAAAAACAACAACCGTATATTTTAACGGGGAAAAATACTGGCAGCTCAGTCGCCAGAATTTTACTGTAAAAGTAAAAGTGGTACCATTTTTCTATTTACAGTAATGCACTGTGACAACAACCGTAGATTTTAATGGGAAAAAATGGCGGCTCAGTCGCCAGAATTTTACTGTAAAAGTAAAAGTGGTACCATTTTTCTATTTACAGTAATGCACTGTGATAACAACCATAGATTTTAACGGGAAAAAATGGCAGCTCAGTTGCCAGAATTTTACAGTAAAAATAACAGTGGTATCGTTTTTCCATTTACAGTAATGCACTGTGAAAAAAATCAGTAGACTTTACAGTAAAAAAAAACAGGTTAGTCGCCAGAATTTTACTGTAAAATAACAATGGTGCAGTTTTCCATTTACAGTAATGCACTGTAAAAACAGCCACTGTAGATTTTACAGTAAAAATAATGACAACGGAGTCGCCAGAATTGTACTGTAAAAGTATCAGTGGCACCGTTTTTCCATTTACAGTAATGCACTGTGACAACAACAACCATAGCTTTTACAGTAAAAAAAAAATCTCCCAGTTTAGTCGCCAGAATTTTACTATAAAAGTAACAGCGGTACCGTGTTTTCATTAACAGTGACGTACTGTAAAAACAACAACCGTAGATGTTGCAGTAAAAAAAATGGCAACTCAGTCGCCAGAATTTTACCAGAAAAGTAACAGCTGTACCATTTTTCCATTTAAAGTACGCACTGTAAAAACAACAACTTAAGATTTTACAGTAAAAAAAACCCTCACGGTTTAGTCGCCAGAATTTTACTATAAAAGTAACAGTGGTACCGTTTTTCCATTTACAGTAATGCACTGTAAAAAACAATAACCATAGATTTTACAGTAAAAAAAATGGCAACTCAGTCGCCAGAATTTTATCAGCAAAATAACAATGGTAGTGTTTTTCCATTTACAGTAATGCATTGTGACAACAACAACCGTCGATTTTAACGGAAAAAAATGGCGGCTCAGTCGCCAGAATTTTACTGTAAAAATAACCTTTTAGTAATACCGTTTTGCACTGTGAAAAAAAATCAGTAGATTTTGCGGTAAAAAAAATAGGTCAGTCGCCAGAATTTTACTGTAAAAATAACAACGGTGCTGTTTTCCATTTACAGTAATGCACTGTAAAAACAGCCACTGTAGATTTTACAGTAAAAAAATGGCAACTCCGTCACCAGAATTTTACCATAAAAGTAACAGCTGTACCATTTTTACATTTACAGTAGATTTTACAGTTAAAAAAAACCCTTACAGTTTAGTCACCAGAATTTTACTGTACAAGTAACAGTGGTACCGTTTTTCCGTTTACAGTAACGCATTGTAAAAACAACAACCGTAAGTTTTACAGTAAAAAAAACACAGTTTATCACCAGAATTTTACTGTAAAAGTAACACTGGTACCTACACTAACGCACTGTAAAAACAGCCACTGTAGATTTTACAGTTAAAAAAATGGCAATTCAGTCGCCAGAATTTTACCATATAACAGCTGTAAAATGTTTCCATTTACAGTAACGCACTGTAAAAACAACAACCGTAGATTTTACAGTAAAAAAAAAATTCTGTTAAGTCGCGAGAATTCCATTTACAGTAACGTACTGTAAAAACAGCCACTGTAGATTTTACAGTAAAAAAAAAAGGCAACTCAGTCGCCAGAATGTTACCATAAAAGTAACAGTTGTACCATTTTTCAATTTACAGTAAAGCACTGTGGAAAAAAATCAGCAGATTTTTCGTTAAAAACATTTTTGACCAGAATTTTACTGTAAAATAACAATTGATCCGTTTTTTTTCATTTACAGTAATGCACCGTAAAAACAACAACCATGGATTTTAACGGGAAAAAAAACCTGGCACCTTAGTCGCCAGAATTTTACCATAAAAGTAACAGCTGTACCGTTTACAGTAATTTGCTGTAAAAAACTAATTTTAGGGGTAACATTTTGGCGACTGAGCTGCCAGTTCTTTTACCTTAAAATCTATGGCCGTAAACATTTTTTTAACAGTTTTACATTTGGAGGGGATCCTTGAAAGCAGCTAGTGTCCTCTGCAGTGGACATTTGTGTTCTGCATGCTTTTTCCCAAAAAGTGTAACTCAAATGTCTACTGCAGAGGACGCTGCTTCTTAGGAGAAGTGTTGGCAGCAAGCGTCAGTTGTCCTGTCGTTAGCAGCTCGCTCAGCTAGCCGCCAAGGGCGTATTCGCACAAAGCAATCCGTGTCCACTTGAAAGTCTGCTACGTCTGGTCAGTGCTCTGATGCGGATTCAACTTCAGATGCCATCGCTCCTCGCCAGTTCTTAATGGTGACTTCCAGTTCACAAGGAGTCAATCTGAGCCCTAGAATCTGTGCCAGTGTGAGTGCAAGTGAAGAGGAAGTGCTTGGAAAAGGGACTTCCTGTCCCACTACAAGACACAAACTTTTCTTCTCTACATACAAGACGAACGTTTTATAAAGTATCTTTTCACTTTGACTGAAGTTCTGATCCAAGCATCTTGAGCACTTTGGCTCCTTGCATTGTGCAGTTTGGGGTCCCGGCCCAGCACGTCTTGGCCTCTTTGTTGGGGCCGGCAAGACAAGAGGTCCATTGTCCGCACGCCGCTCCATATGTTGTCCCGCACGCAGCCTGAATGATGGACCACGCTCTCCCATCATGCACTGCTCCTGACATTTGGACAAAGATTTTACTCTTTGGACATGTTGTGACGTCATTGTGCAGTGATCTCACCGAACTATCATGTCACCAAACTATGATGTCACTGTGCTGTGATGTCACTGAACTATGGCGTCACTGTGCTATGATGACATTGTGTTGTGACGTCACTGTGTCATTATTGTTATGATGTCACAGTGCTATGTCATGTTATGATTTCACAATGCTATGGTGTTATGTCACAGTGCTATGATGTCATGATATGATGTCACAATGCTATGATGTCATTATGTTATGATTTCAAAGAGCTACGACGTCACTGCTATGATGTCACTGTGCTATGATGTCACAGAACTATGATGTCATTGTGCTATGATGTAATTGTGCTATGATGTCACAGTGCTATGATGTCATTATATGTCACAGTGCTATGATGTCATGTTATGATGTCACTGCGCTACGATGTCTCAGAACTATGATGCCATTCTGCTATGATGTCACAATGCTATGATGTCATTATGTTATGATGTCACAGAGCTATGTCATGTTATGATTTCACAATGCTATGGTGTTATTATGTTATGATGTCACAGTGCTATGTCATGTTATGATGTCACAATGCTAGGTGTCATTATGTTATGATGTCCCAGTGCTATGTCATGTTATGATTTCACAATGCTATGGTGTTATGTCACAGTGCTATGATGTCATGATATGATGTCACAATGCTATGATGTCATTATGCTATGATGTCATCTTATGATGTCACTGCACTACGATGTCTCAGAACTATGATGTCATGATTGATTGGACTATCGGGTGAGTTGGGTACCCAAGGCCTCACGTACAGGTTGTGTTGTGTTGGGAGGATGTTCTGAGATGGGGGACACCGAGCTCGTCGTGTCACCCTGCGCCTCGGGCGAGTTGAAGCCCGCCATATTGGTAGGACTAGCCAAAAATTGAGACACCGGTTTTACTAGAGGTGTACCAGCTCGCTCGGACAGGTGGCCTCTGGCAATGGTAATAATCCTTTTGCAGGTCCACCTACGCAACAAATGTCACAACCTTTACTTCCTCTAGAACAGTGTTTTTCAACCTTTTTTGAGTTAAGGCACAGTTTTGTCATTGAAAAAATCCGGCGGCAAACCACCAGCGGAAATCATAAAAAAAATGAAAGTCAGTAGTCGATATTGACAATAAAAAGTTGTTCTTGCAATTGTTGGATATGACTTTAAACCATAACCAAGCATGCATCAATATAGCTCTTGTCTCAAAGTAGGTGTACTGTCATGACCTGTCACATCACGCCCTGACTTATTTGGAGTTTTTTTGCTGTTTTCATGTGTGTAGTGTTTTAGTTCTTGTCTTGTGCACCTATTTTGGTGTCTTTTCCTGTTTTGTTTGAGCGATTTTCCCCGCACCTGCTTTGTTTTGGCAATCAAGAATATTTAAGTTGTGCGGACGCTATCGTTCTTTGTGGAGACATTGTTGATTGTCATTTTCATTACGGATGTACTTTGTGCATCCACACGCTGTAAGTCTTTGCTGTCGTCCAGCATTCTGTTTTTGTTTACTTAGTAGCCAGTTCAGATTTAGTTTTGTTTTGCATAGCCATCCCTAAGCTTCAATGCCTTTTCTTAGGGGCCTTTTGTTTATTTTTGGTTTAAGCATTAGATAGCTTTTGACCGCTGTCGCCTGCATATTGTGATCACTACAAACCATCGTCGTCGTTCCCGACATCTACAAAGTAAATTAGCTACCTGCTGCCACCTACTGATATGGAAGAGTACCACACGGTTACTCTGCCGAGCTCTAGACAGCACCGACACTCAACAACACATTATTTGCGGATTATAATTACCGTATTTTTCGGAGTATAAATCGCTCCGGAGTATAAGTCGCAACGACCGAAAATGCACAATAAAGAAGGAAAAAAACATATAAGTCGCACTGGAGTATAAGTAGCATTTTTGGGGGAAATTTATTTGATAAAACCCAACACCAAGAATAGACATTTGAAAGGCAATTTAAAATAAATAAAGAATAGTGAACAACAGGCTGAATAAGTGTACGTTATATGAGGCATAAATAACCAACTGAGAACGTGCCTGGTATGTTAACGTAACATATTATGGTAAGAGTCATTCAAATAACTATAACATATAGCAGTGGTTCTCAACCTTTTTTCAGTGATGTACCCCCTGTGAAAATTTTTTTAATTCAAGAACCCCCTAATCAGAGCAAAGCATTTTTGATTAAAAAAAAGAGATGAAGTAAAATACAGCACTATGTCATCAGTTTCTGATTTATTAAACTGTATAACAGTACAAAATATTGCTCATTTGTAGTGGTCTTTCTTGAACTATTTGGAAAAAAATATATAAAAATAACTTAAAACTTGTTGAAAAATAAACAAGTGATTCAATTATAAATAACGATTTGTACACATGGAAGTAATCATCAACTTAAAGTGCCCTCTTTGGGGATTGTAATAGAGATCCATCTGGATTTATGAACTTAATTTTAAACATTTAATCACAAAAAAATAAATCTTTAACATCAATATTTATGGAACATGTCCACAAAAAATTTAGCTGTCAACACAGAATATTGTATTGTTGCATTGTTGCATTGTAATGAATGGAATAGCCTACTTGATTTGATGTTCAGTTTATGAACTTACATTCATATTTTGTTGAAGTATTATTCAATAAATATATTTATAAAGGATTTTTGAATTGTTGCTATTTTTAGAATATTTAAAAAAAATCTCACGTACCCCTTGGCATGCCTTCAAGTACCCCCAGGGGTACGCGTACCCCCATTTGAGAACCACTGACATATAGAACATGCTATACGTTTGCCAAACAATCTGTCACTCCTAATCGCTAAATCCCATGAAATCTTATACGTCTAGTCTCTTACATGAATGAGACAAATAATAATATTTGATATTTTACGGTAATGTGTTAATAATTTCACACATAAGTCGCTCCTGAGTATAAGTCGCACCCCCGGCCAAACTATGAAAAAAACTGCGACTTATAGTCCGAAAAATACGGCACTGGTTAGCAAAAAATATTTTTAAACCAAATAGGTGAAATTCCATAATCTCCCACGGCACACCAGACTGCATCTCACGGCACACTAGCCGCGGCACAGTGGTTGAAAAACACTGCTATAGAATCTAGATAGTCTGTTTACTTTTAGGGGTCCCCATTAGCAATGCGCTTTAAAAACAAAATCGGACAAATCAGATTCGATGACCACAATCCTGCCCCAGTTCTAACACAGTATACAATATGTGTGTAATACCTCTCTGACATTGTTCCTGTTTGTCTTGTACCTAATGTACTGACCTGATGAGCAGTTTGCCCCGAGAGGAAAGGTTGTGTGTGCCTGTTGCTATCTTCACACACACTTCACTTCTTCCTTTCAGCAGCACAGCCGAGCACACGCACACACCAACTTCCTTCTCCACATGGGCTCTGTGTGTGTGTGTGTTTGTGTGTGTGTGTGTATGAGGAGGGTGGGGGTCAAGGGTGGCCAAACAAGCGTTCACTGGATTATGTTTTGACAAAAGAAGAACACCCCTCCCTGGCTGTAATTTTCCCGCCAAACAGTTTCCTGTTTCATGGAATCTGGTATACACACACACACACTCACACAAACACACACTGGACTTATGATGGGCCAGCTGCTCACTTCAATTAAACATTACAGTGGGCAGGGGACCCCCCCTCAAGGGGGGGGGGGGGGGCATTAGATAGATAGATAGAAAACAAACAAAAACTTTGTTACACACGTTTTCCTTGTGTTCATTTGTATATTCATATTTGCACTGACATGAAGTGTGTGTGTGTGTGTGTGTGTGTGTGTGGGACAAGGTTGATAAAGCCTATAACGACATATAGGATAATCTCAGCAGACGAGATGTAACTGTTCACCGTGTGTGTGTTTAAATGTGTGTGTGTGTCTGTGTGCGGTTAGTGTGTGGTAATGTGAGAGTGAGGACGGCTTAACGAACACAGCTGCTGTCAGTTGGAGTGAGCACACAGCAACCCTTCTGCATGTGGTTTACTCTGGGCGTGCACGTGCGTGTGTGTGTGTGTTTGCACGTAACACACACTGGACACTTAATTAGGTAGAGGATCCGACACAATACAGCAGGTATGTATCTTCTATGTACACATGCAGGTCAATTCAAGTCAGAATTAGTGTTGACCCGTAACTAATACGTTTTGGTACAGAAACAATGTGTTTTGATACACTTTTCAAAATAAAGGGCACCACAAAAAATGTCATTGTTGGCTTTATTTAACAGAAAATATTGTGATGCATTAAACATACGTTTCTTATTGCAATCAAAGAAGAATTTTGTCATGAAATAAGATGTTGAACATACAACTTGTCTTTTAGTAGTAAGTACCCTATTTTTCGGACTATAAGTCACAGTTTTTTTTCATAGTTTGGCCGGGGGTGCGACTTATACTGAGGAGCGACTTATGTGTGAAATTATTAACACATTAGCGTAAAATATCAAATAATATTATTTAGCTCATTCACGTAAGAGACTAGACCATACTTGCCAACCCTCCCGTTTTTAGCGGGAGAATCCCGGTATTCAGCGCCTCTCCCGACAACCTCCCTTCTCCCGACAAACTCCCGGTATTCAGCCGGAGCTGGAGGCCACGCCCCCTCCAGCTCAATGCGGACCTGAGTGGGGGCAGCCGTTCTCACGTCCGCTTTCCCAGCAGCTTGCCTGCCCAATGACGTCATAACATCTACGGCTTTTAGAGAGTAGAGTGCACAACAAGGAGAGAGAGTTCTTGGTTTCTTATGTGGGTTTATTGTTAGGCAGTTTCATTAACGTCCTCCCAGCGCGGTAACAACACACAACAACAGCAGTCACGTTTAGTCTACCGTAAAGCAGTTCGTTTGCCGTAAACAGCAATGTTGTGACACTCTTAAACAGGACAATACTGCCACCTACTGGATAGCCTGCAGAACACTGAAATTCAAGTATGTCTTTTATTTATATGTATAATAAAATAAAAAATAAAAATAAAATATATATATAGCTAGAATTCACTGAAAGTCAAGTATTTCATACATATATATATATACATATATATATATATATATATATATATATATATATATATATATATATATATATACATATATATATATATATATATATGTATATATATATATATATATATATATATATATATATATATATATAATATATATGGGAAATACTTGATTTGGTGAATTCTAGCTGTAAATATACTCTCCTCTTAACCACGCCCTTGGCCACACCCCAACCACGCCTCCCGCCCCAAACACGCCCCCCCCCCCCACGCTCTGATATTCGGGAGTCTCCCGGGAAAAATGAGAGGGTTGGCTAGTATGACGCTATCAAGCGCCATTCATTCAAAACTCGCGGGCTGCACTAACATCAAATTTCCACATTAAAGTGCGTGCCGGTGCGTGTGTCGGAGACCCCTGGTTAACATAGCACAAAGCATTTAAGCTTTTTATGCAGTGTTTTTCATTTTAAAAATTTTTTTGTGGCTCCCATTACTTTCTTTAATTTGTGAAACTTGCCAAAATGGCTCTTTGAGTGGTAAAGGTTGCCGACCCCTGGACTAGACGTATAAGATTTCATGGGACTTAGCGATTAGGAGTGACAGATTGTTTGGTAAACGTATAGCATGTTCTATATGTTATAGTTATTTGAATGACTCTTACCATAATATGTTACGTTAACATACCAGGCACGTTCTCAGTTGGTTACTTATGCCTCATATAACGTACACTTATTCAGCCTGTTGTTCACTATTCTTTATTTATTTGAAATTGCCTTTCAAATGTCTATTCTTGGTGTTGGCTTTTATCAAATCAATTTCCCCAAAAAATGCGACTTATACTCCAGTGCGAGTTATATATGTTTTTTTCCTTCTTTATTATGCATTTTCGGCCGGTGCGACTTATACTCCGAAAAATACGGTAAACAAACAAAGGCTCCTAATTAGTCTGCTGACGTATGCAGTAACATATTGTGTCATTTCTCATTCTATGGTTTTGTCTACATTATGATGGATTATTAACGGACTTGTTCATTTACTGTTAATATCTGCTTACTTCCTATTTTAACATGTTCTATCTACACATCTGTTCAAATGTAATAATCACATATTTTTCTGTTGTTTGATACTTTACATTAGTTTTGATACTACAAATTTGGGTATTGATCCAATACCAAGTAGTTACACGGTCATACATTGGTCATAATTAAAGTTCTCCTGTGTCCTGGGACGTAGTTCCTGACTTTATAAACAAAAAAAAAGACAAAAGATTTTGAGATAATAACAAATATCAATGTAATCATTGTAGTATCGACTATATGTGGCTTGTGTATTTGGTATTGTTACTCGTTTGTTTAGCATTCAGGAGCGCTAGCTTGCTGTTAGCGGTTAGCTATTGTATCCTACGGTGTGTAGTGAAGCATGTTTAGCTATTCCTCGTCCTGCAGGGATGATACTGAAACGTACTTTATTTGGCGAGGATTGGTGATTTGGAAGTAGCTAAAACACTGTGGGGGGACGTTAGCCGGTAGCTAGCTACAGTCATGGTCAAAAGTTTACATACACTTGTGAAGGACATGTCATGGCTGTCTTGAATTTCCAATAATTGGGTCAGAAGTATACATACAGCAACATACGTTATCAATTTTGGTGATGTAGAAAAGTTACAATCAAATCAAATGAGCTTCATGGCATGGCCTCTTCACTTCATGTGAGTGATTATGATTGACGACACCTGTAGACATCTCTGAGCCCATTTAAATAGGGCTCATATGATGCAGTCATTAGACTCGGTTACAAACGCGACAATGGGAAAGTCAAAGGAACTCAGAACAGATCTGAAAAAACTAATCCTTGACTTGAACAAGTCAGGAAAGTCACTTAGAGCCATTCCAAAGCAGCTTAAGGTCTCAAGAGCAACTGTGCAGACAATTGTTCATAAGTAGAAAATGCATGGCACAGTTTTGTCACTGCCACGATCAGGAAGAAAACGCAAGCTATCACCTAGTGCTAAGAGAAAATTGGTTAGGAGGATCAAGAGTCAACCGAGAACCACCAAAAAGCAGGTCTGCAATGAATTGGAAGCTGCTGGAACACAGGTGTCAGTGTCCACAGTCAAGCGTGTTTTGCATCGCCATGGACTGAGAGGCTACCATGCAAGAAAGAAGCCCTTGCTCCAGAAGCCACACCTTAAGGCTCGTCTAAAGTTTGCTGCTGATCACACGGACACATATAAGACCTTTTGGAGGAAAGTTCTGTGGTCAGGTGAAACAAAAATTGAGCTGTTTGGCCACAATACCCAGCAATATGTTAGGAGGAGAAAAGGTGAGGCCTTTAATCCCAGGAACACCAGGCCTACCGTCAAGCATGGTGGTGGTAGTATTATGCTCTGGGCCTGTTTTGCTGCCAATGGTGCTTTACAGAGAGTAAATGGGACAATGAAAAAGGAGGATTACCTCCAAATTCTTCAGGACAACTTAAAATCATCAGCCCGGAGGTTGGGTCTTGGGCGCAGTTGGGTGTTCCAACAAGGACAATGACCCCAAACACACGTCAAAAGTGGTAAAGGAATGTTTAAATCCGGCTAGAATTAAGGTTTTAGAATGGCCTTCCCAAAGTCCTGACTTAAACTCCATTGAGAACATGTGGACAATGCTGAAGAAACAAGTCCATGTCAGAAAACCAACAAATTTAGCTGAACTGCACCAATTTTGTCAAGGGGAGTGGTCAAAAATTCAAGCAGAAGCTTGCCAGAAGCTTGTGGATGGCTACCAAAAGCACCTTATTGCAGTGAAACTTGCCAAGGTACATGTAAGCAAATTTTAACATGGCTGTATGTATACAGATTTGGTCACCTTCTCAGTAGACCCATAATAAATTCATAAAAGAACCAAACTTCATGAATGTTTTTTGTGACCAACAAGTATGTGCTCCAATCACTCTATCACAAAAAAAATAAGAGTTGTAGAAATTATTGGAAACTCAAGACAGCCATGACATTATGTTCTTCACGAGTGTATGTAAACTTTTGACCGCGACTGTATGTTTTAAAGCACCGTTTGCAGAGCGGCGCTTCCGTGCTTCGCCTTCATCGTCAGTTTTGAAGCCGATATATGTATATATTCGCCCTCTTCTGTCTCCACCATGTTTTCGCTTGTTGTTTCCCTGTGTGTGTGTTGACTCACATGCGCCTCGGCACACGTGCTATCACGTCTTTAGGGGGAAAAAAAGTACCAGTATTTTTTAAAGGAAGTATAGTACCTTTTTTAATTCATCAGTACAGCAATACCTTACTGGTACACCTGGGGGTCAGCAACCCGCAGCTCTCAAGCCTAGTGGCTCCCCGGAGCCTTCTCAAAAATGTATGAAAATGAAAAAAGATGGTAGAAAACATATTTTTTATTTTGATAAACGCAAATCGTCCTAATTGTGAGAAAGCCCAGTGTTTAATATGTTTGTGTTTATGCTTCACCGATGAAAGTATTTTGCCGAGCGCTGTGTTGTCCTACTAATTTCGGTGGTCCTTTAACTCACCGTAGTTGTGTGGCCTATGACAGTTGGTTTACATGTACAACTTTCTCCGACACTGCCACAGAAAGACGTGTTTCATGCCACTCCTTCTTTGTCTCATTTTGTCCAACAAACGTTTTATGCTGTGCGTGAACGCACAAAGATGAGCTTTGTTGATGTTATTGACTTGTGTGGAGTGCTAATCAGGCATATTTGGTCAGTGCACGACTGCAAGCTAATGCTAACAAGTAGAGATATCCGATAATATTGGGCTGCCGGTATTATCAGCCGATAAATGTTTTAAAATGTAATATCGGAAATTATCGGTATCTGTTCGGAAATTATCGGTATCGGTTTCAAAAAGTAAAATTTATGACTTTTTAAAACGCCGCTGTACGTAGTGGTACACGGACGTAGGGAGAAGTACAGAGCGCCAATAAACCTTAAAGGCACTGCCTTTGCGTGCCGGTCCAATCACATAATAACTACAGCTTTTCACACACACACAAGTGAATGCCATGCATACTTGGTCAACAGTCATACAGGTCACACTGAGGGTGACCGTATAAACAACTTTAACACTGTTACAAATATGTGAACCCACACCAAACAAGAATGACAAACACATTTCGGGAGAACATCCGCACCGTAACACAACATAAACACAACAGAACAAATACCCAGAACCCCTTGCAGCACTAACTCTTCCGGGACGCTACAATATACAACCCCGCCCGCCCCCCTCAACCTCCTCATGCTCTCTCAGGGAGAGCATGTCCCAAATTCCAAACTGCTGTTTTGAGGCATGTTAAAATAAATAATGCACTTTGTGACTTCAATAATAAATATGGCAGTGCCATGTTGGCATTTTTTACCATAACTTGAGTTGATTTATTTTGGAAAACCTTGTTATATTGTTTAATGCATCCAGCGGGGCATCACAACAAAATTTTACATAATAATGTGTTAATTCCATGACTGTATATATCGGTATCGGTTGATATCGGAATCTGTAATTAAGAGTTGAACAATATCGGAATATCGGCAAAAAAGCCATTATCGGACATCTCTACTAACAAGCTATTTAGGATAATACAGACACTCACATTATGTGTTCCCTTCATTATAAGACTTATGGAAGGATTTTATTTTACTGCGGCTCCATACAGATTTGGTCCAAAATGGCTCTTTCAACATTTTGGGTTGCCGACCCCTCGGTGTACCGTACAACCCTGGTCAGAATTGTTGCTAATGTGAGGAAATCTAAAAAAAAATAAAATAATGTGTGCAAATTGTCTAATCTACTTATATTTCACCACATTTTCCATTATATTGTCAACTTTCAGCATGATATCCTATATCACCTCAAAGGAAATAGTAGTACATACTGTACCACACACACACACACACACACACACACACACACACACACGCACACACGCACGTGCAAGCAGTGTAATAAAGCGTGGACAGCTGGTGTTTTGGCGGGAAAATGGAGCAGCTGTCAGTGTCAAGACACACGTGACCCTGAGAGGATTTCCCCACACAAAGTAACAACACAATTGTTACTTTGTCAGTAAGAAGGACCACAACATCGTGGCCTTTGCGTCATGTTGCACCACACGTGTGTGCAGCGTCCGGATAAAATGTCTCCCAAAGGACACAAGGAGACTTATACACAAGTGCTAGTATGGGAATTGTTACTTGTGTTAGTGCTAGTATTGTTTCGTGTGCTTGGGAAAGGATGCTGCTAACTTGGGGGTAGCGTGGTAATAAAGGGTGAATAGTGAAAAGCATCCATTTATGGTGGTTCACTAAAGTCCCAAGAGACCCTCTGATGAAGACAATGAACACGTTTGACACCATCCAATGACCCGCCCCAACACACACACACACACACACACACACACACACACACACACACACACACACACACACACACACACACACACACACACACACACACACACACACACACACACACACACACACACACACACACACACACACACACACACACACACACACACACACACACACACACACACACTTGTCTAGTGGGAGTGTAACATTTCAAAATAAAAGTCTCACTGACACATGTCTGCCCTCAACACCAGGTACGTGGTCACTTATTAATCAATATCAGTGTTGCCAGTATTTCCCACTCGTTAGGGTTTGGTACCGTTCACGTTTGAACCGATACAGTGCCAATTCCCGGTACCTGGGAATCGATACCGGTACTCGACGGTGTGTTAATAAATGTTAATTGTTTGATAGTACAATTTTATTTGTTAATGTAACTAGAGATGTCCGATAATATCGGGCTGCCGATATTATCGGCTGATAAATGCTTTAAAATGTAATATCGGAAATTATCGGTATCGGTTTCAAAAAGTAAAATGTATGACTTTTTAAAACGCCACTGTACGGAGTGGTACACGGACATAGAAAAAAGTACAGCGCGCCAATAAACCTTACAGGCACTGCCTTGGCATGCCGGCCTATTCACATAATACCTACGGCTTTTCACACACACAAGTGAATGCAAGCATACTTGGTCAACAGCCATACAGGTCACACTGAGGGTGGCCGTATAAACAACTTTAACACTGTTACAAATATGCGCCACACTGTGAACCCACACCAAACAAGAATGACAAACACATTTCCGGAGAACATCCGCACCGTAACACAACATAAACACAACAGAACAAATACCCAGAACCCCTTGCAGCACTAACTCTTCCGGGACGCTACAATATACACCCTCCGCTACCCCCTACCCCCCTCCCCCACCTCAACACCGCCCACCTCAACCTCCTCATGCTCTTTCAGGGAGAGCATATTCCAAATTCCAAGCTGCTGTTTTGAGGCATGTTAAAAAAAATAATGCACTTTGTGACTTCAATAATAAATATGGCAGTGCCATGTTGGCATTTTTTTCCATAACTTGAGTTGATTTATTTTGGAAAACCTTGTTACATTGTTTAATGCATCCAGCGGGGCATCACAACAAAATTAGGCATAATAATGTGTTAATTCCACGACCGTATATATCGGTATCGGCTGATATCGGAATCGGTGATTAAGAGTTGGACAATATCGGAATATCGGATATCGGCAAAAAACCCACTATCAGACATCTCTAAATGTAACAACTAAAAATTAGCTGACTATGATAACTATGCTGTCCAGTTGTAATATATCAGTGTTTTTCAACCTTTTTTGAGCCAAGACACATTTTTTTAATTAAAAAAAATCCTGAGGCACACCACAAGCAGATATAAGCTAATATTTGCAAAAAATAACGTTTTCCACTTCGAACGTTAAGTATCTTGTCTTTGCAGTCTATTCAATCGAATATAGGTTGAAAAGGATTTGCAAATCATTGTATTCTGTTTTTATTTACCGTTTACACAACGTGCCAACTTAACTGGTTTTGGGTTTTGTACATTGCGGTCCTGTAGGAAACCCCGGCGTTAACTTGCACTGAGCCTAGTCTATAAAATCCGCTACACCTCCCTGATACCGAAGTACATGTCAAACTACTTCCATAACGTAAATGACCGCCATAACCACAACGTCAGGGGGAGTTCCACTAACCACGTTAAACCCAGATTCCGATCTAACAAAGGTCTTAACTCATTCTCCTTCTATGCCACATCAATATGGAATGCACTCCCAACAGGTGTAAAAGAAAGTGCATCTCTACCCTCCTTCAAAACCGCACTAAAAGAACACCTCCAGACAACTACAACCCTAGACTAACACCCTCCCCCCTCCACATCCCACCTCCCCGGATTGTAATTAATCAAATGTAAATAATCAAATGTATATACTTGTTCCCGGATTGTAAATAATTAAATGTATATACTCTGATGATGATTAACTTGTGTGATGACTGTATTATGCTGATAGTATATATTTTACCATGAATTAATTAACGTGTACCCCGACTTAAACAAGTTGAAAAACTTATTGGGGTGTTACCATTTAGTGGTCAATTATACGGAATATGCACTGTACTGTGCAATCTACTAATACAAGTCTCAATCAATCAATCAAACTTTCGCAAACGTTATCTTTTTAGCCTGTCAGCAGAGAATTTTGCCATATTCTTGTCCGCAGTGTCTACTTTGTCTCACATCCAAGTGTCTTTCTTAGCGTGGACAAGTAGTGATAATAACAATATTAATGGATTAGATTTATATCTATCGACGAGATACTCAAAGCCCTTTATTCATTAAAGTGAAGACAGACATGTGACGTGGTGTGTGCTTATTTATGTTAGCTGTCAGTACAAACAGCAAGAAGTCAAGAGTTGTTTTTTTGTTGGAAGGTTCTTAGGCCAATGCCGCAGGTTGCCTGTCCATCTGTAGCTTCTAGAACATTCTACTTGTCTTTTGCACTTTGTGCTCTCACTTTCCCACCCTCGTGTCTTTGTGGCTTTCTTTCTCCCGCTCCCTCCCCCACTTCTCCCAGCGCCACGCTCCATCGGGAGCGCCACAAAGCTCAAGCTGCCTTAGCAACCGGGGCGCCGCTGCCTCTGCCCCGGCAACAGGCGATGGCCGGGCCTGCTGAACTCTGACCCCATCACAGCTGCTCAGCCGTCCCATATCCCACAATGCCCTGCTCTCCCCGTGACAAGGGCGGGGGGACGGTTGGTGCTTACATGTGGAAGAAGCGAAGAGGAGCGGAAAGACGGAGAAAAGTATCAATCAGTCAATCAATGTTTATTTATATAGCCCTAAATCACAAGTGTCTCAAAGGGCTGCACAAGCCACAATGACATCCGCGGTACAGAGCCCACATAAGGGCAAGGAAAAACTCACCCCAGGGGGACGTCAATGTGAATGACTATGAGAAACCTTGGAGAGGACCGCATATGTGGGTAACCCTCCGTCCCCTCTAGGGGAGACCGGATGCAATGGACGTCGAGTGGGTCTGACATAATATTGTGAAAGTCCAGTCCATAGTGGATCTAACATAATAGTGAGAGTCCAGTCCATAGTGGGGCCAGCAGGAGACCATTTTGAGTGGAGACGGGTCAGCAGCGCAGAGATGTCCCCAAACGAGCACAGGCGAGTGGTCCACCCCGGGTCCCGACTCTGGACAGCCAGCACTTCATCCATGGCCACCGGACCTGTGTCTCCCCCCCTCCACAAGGGAGAGGGAGGCAGAGGAGAAAGTAGAAACCAAGGAGGTGAGAAGAAGGTAGAAAAGTTAATTCCATGCTTGGGGATAGTACAGTACTTCCTGTTTCCTGCATGGCCTAACCTCAATACTTTACATTAGTTTTGGCTGATACTACAAATTCTGGTATCGATCCAATACCAAGTAGTTACAGGATCATACATTGGTCATAATTCAAGGTGATAAACAATAAAAAAATGACAGATTTTGAGATAAGAAAAAATATCAGTTGTAGTTAGGGCTGGGCGATATGGCCTTTTTTTAATATCTTGATATTACTCGATATTTTGCCTTAGCCTTGAATGAACACTTGATGCATATAATCACAGCAGTATGATGATTCTATGTGTCTACATTAAAACATTCTTCTTCATACTGCATTAATGTATGCTCATTTTAAACTTTCATGCAGAGAGGGAAATCACAACTAAGTCAATTGACCAAAAGTGTATTTATTAAACAGTTATTAAGCGTGGCACAAACATTCATGTCATTTCAAAACAGAAAGTGCAAGATTGTCAGAGACATTTTAAAACAAGCTATTAGTGCACTTTTGTGCATGATGTCACTAAGATGACATATCAAAACAACACTAAATTAAAGTGCACTTTTTGTACAGAACGCCACTACAATAGTTTAAAACAAATAAAGTGCACTTTTGTGCATGATGTCACTAAGATGACGTATCAAAACAACACTAAATTAAAGTGCACTTTTTGTACAGAACGCCACTACAATAGTTTAAAACAAAAAAAGTGCACTTTTGTGCATGATGTCACACAAGATATTTCAATAAGTGTCAAATAAAAATGAGCTGCATAATAGGAAATCAAATAGTGTATGTCCTTCGCTATGTGGTAGGTTCCTGCGGACGTTATCTCCTTCTGTTGTTGACTATTTGTTTCATACGGTGTTGATGTGGAAATAGTTGCCTCGGCATTTTGTTGGTGTGGCACCGGCCGCAGATGTTGACATGCGGAGTTTCAAGCACTCTTCATTCTCTAGTGGGTGACTTTTCAAACGATCCTACATATTAGCAGTAATACTACTTTTTGTAGCAACGCTTTTGCCCCACACTTGACAAATTACGGTTGTCTGTTCGACATATTCCCGCTTGAAGCCAAACCACCGCCAGACGATGGACCCCCTGCTGTTTTTCTTGGGAATTCATTCTTCCTTCATTTGTTACCAGATTCGCACCTTCTTTCTCTCGTATTACCACTCGCACCACAGCTAACTTTAGCCATGCCGCTACCTCTCTGCTCCGCCGGGGCGTATACGAATGTAAGAAGGTGAGCTTGTTTTGTCTCTGTGAGAAGGAGACACAAGAAAGAGTGAGAAGAGCCTGTAGTGTAATGCCCGCAGCTAAAAGCAACAGCGTGAAAACAAATACTCCAATATCATGATATAGTCATTTTCTATATCGCACAGAAACAAACCGGCAATATATCGAGTATATCGATATATCGCCCAGCCCTAATAGTACTATTGACTACATGCAGCTTTTGTACTTGGTATCGTTACAGTTGATCTATGTATAGATCCACCCATTTGTTTACATTCAAGAGTGCTAGCTTGCTATCAGTGATGAGCTATTGTATCCTCCTACGGTGTGTAGTGAAGCATGTTTAGCTAGTCCTCGTCCAGCAGGGATGATATTTACAAGAAACGTACTTTATTTGTCGCCGTGGAGGCGAGGATTAGTGATTTAGAAGTAGCTAATACACTGCGAGGGACGTTAGCCGCTAGTTAGCTATGTTTTAAAGCACCCGTTTGCAGTGTTTATAGCTTCACCTGTATCCTTAGTTTTGAAGCCAAAATACGTCCATTCTCCCTCTTCTCTCTTCGCACTGTTTCCGCTTGACAGTGCTCTGTGTGTGTGTTGACTCACATGCGCCTCGGCTCATATTGCCAGCAATGTCACCACAGCGCACGTCCATGTCCATGAAAACAACAAAGTATTGGTATTTTTTAGAGATGTCCGATAATATCGGCCTGCCGATGTCATCGGCCGATAAATGCTTTAAAATGTAATATCGGAAATTATCGGTATCGTTTTTTTTATTATCGGTATCGTTTTTTTTTTATTTTTTATTAAATCAACATAAAAAACACAAGATACACTTACAATTAGTGCACCAACCCAAAAAACCTCCCTCCCCCATTTACACTCATTCACACAAAAGGGTTGTTTCTTTTTGTTATTAATATTCTGCTTCCTACATTATACCTGTATATCAATATATATCAATACAGTCTGCAAGGGATACAGTCCGTAAGCACACATGATTGTGCGTGCTGCTGCTCCACTAATAGTACTAACCCAGTTAATTTTACTCATTTTCATTCATTACTAGTTTCTATGTAACTGTTTTTATATTGTTTTACTTTATTTTTTATTCAAGAAAATGTTTTTAATTTATTTATCTTATTTTTTTTAATTTTTTTAAAAAGGACCTTATCTTCACCACACCTGGTTGTCCAAATTAGGCATAATAATGTGTTGATTCCACGACTGTATATATCAGTATCGGTTGATATCGGTATTGGTAATTAAGAGTTGGACAATATCGGAATATCGGATATCGGCAAAAAAGCCATTATCGGACATCCCTAGTATTTTTCAAAGGCAGTATAGTACCTTTTTTTAATTAATTAGTACCGTCATATCGTACAACCATACACACACTTACTGTATGGCAACACTACATCAAATCATAAAGTTGCCCCGATTCAACTATTGTGACGCTAACATGTGATGCTAACATGTGATGCTAACATGTGATGCTAACATGTGAACTCTTCAACCTTCATAGAGATCTCCACACTGCAGCCATCAACCTGTAAAAGTGTGTGCGTGTGTGTGTGTGTGTGTGTGGTTGCACATAAATTGCTTCTGCCAATCAGGAAGAGGCCATGTGGAGAGAGAAACAACATAATCAACAGCACCCCCCAGTGGGCACACAAGCATTGACGCCCTGCACTGTTGTATTGTAGGATCCAGGACTAGGACCAGAATTATGACCAGGACTAGAACTAAGACCATAAATATATAAATAAATATACTGTAGCCTTTAAATAGACCCCCTTTTTTAGACCAGTTGATCTGCCGTTTCTTTTCTTTTCTCCTCTGCACAATGGGGGGGGGGGGGGGGACGACGACACACAGGTCCGGTGACCATGGATGAAGTACTGGCTGTCCAGAGTCGGGACCCGGGGTGGACCGCTCGCCTGTGCATCGTTTGGGGACATCTCTGCTGACCCGTCTCCGCTCGAGATGGTCTCCTGCTGGCCCCACTGTGGACTGGACTCTCACTATTATGTTAGATCCACTATGGACTGGACTTTCACAATATTATGTCAAGACCCACTCGACGTCCATTGCATCCGGTCTCCCCTGGGAGGGGGTTACCCACATATGCAGTCCTCTCCAAGGTTTCACATAGTCATTCACATCGCCGTCCCATTGGGGTTGTGAGTTTTTCCTTGCCCTTATGTGGGCTCTGTACCACGGATGTCGTTGTGGCTTGTGCAGCCCTTTGAGACACTTGTGATTTAGGGCTATATAAATAAACATTGATTGATTGATTGATTGAAATACAATCAGGACTAAGACTAGGATTTTTTTTTAAAAAGGACTAGGGCCAAAGACATGGGCGTAACCAGGACGAGATCTGGGCTGTGTCTCAATTTGGCCACTTCTTTATTTAGACTAGGACCAACACCAAGACTAGACCCAGACCTAGGACCAGGACTATGACTGAGACCAGCACTAAGACTGTTAGTGTACTTTAGGTGTGTCCACATTTTTTTTCCAACAACAGAAAAAATGGAAGGCAACATGTGTTCCACTTTGATACAGTTTGTACAATAAAGAAGCAAAAAACCATTCAATGTAGGTCAAATTGTGGTATCGGAACTTTTTTTGATTTTTACGAGTGACTGAGCGTAATATAATATGTAAAAAAAATATCCAATGAATTCATTTTAATTTTACAATAATTACAAACATTGTAATACGTAGGCACAAAATGGGCCATGAGGACATTGAACCATGAATAAAATAAACTATAAACTAAAAAAACTTCTGATACTCAGGGGCGGATTAAGAAATTTTGGCCCCCTGGGCCTGACATGGTCTTGGCCCCTCAACCCCCCGCGCGTGTGGGCGCACACACACGCACGCACTATGCAAGAAATACTGTATACTGTGAACAGACATGCACACTGTACTGTACAGAAGAGTGCACATACTGCACACACACTATTAGGTATACCACACAGACACTGACAAGCACAGGTTTCACACAGACACAGGGGGAGGGGATAAATGGCCTAAAAATAAACATTTTTGAAAATGATTACGCCCACTTCAGTGATGGTGCATTGGGTCATTTGAGAGATATTATGTATTGGAAGTTGGTAGCTATCATGAAATAAACCCCCCAACCCACCCAAAAAACTAAATCGGACATGATTTTTGCCCCCTTTTCCTCCCTTCTATCATTAAAAATAAAATAATATCTTAGGAAAACACATTGGCATAACGGCAGCTGTGCAGCAAATTGAGGCTCAAAGTCTGTATCTATTTGTGGTTAAGCTTGAGGAGAAGGAGAAAGGTAAAATGATAACATGCATCGGAGAGCACCACAAAGAAAGGTGTAGGCCAGTTCATGGTACAAGGGCTGCATGCAGGTCAAGATAGCCCATTTCCAAGAATGCTATAGTGGCTGGACAGGCACTGGACATGTCCTGAACTCAGTGTCAGACGTGGCTGCCGAATACTTGGATGAAGTGAAGCAGCTGACAGATCTCATGCTGCCCCATCTGAAGACTGTCCTGGCCAGGCAGAGGATGGATGAGGAGACCTTCCCAATGGACCCTGTCAGTGAACAGGCTAGTAACATTGATGGCACCCCTGTGCACAACATTGGGATGGAGAGACAATGTGGCAAGGTGGACTACAAACTGAAGAAGTTGGGCACACTGAACGCAGTCAATAGGTCAATAATTTTACAGAAGAGCCAGGAGCTTCAGAGGTTTCAAGGCAGCAGCACAAGCAAAAAGGGAGGTTGAACTCAACTGGAGTAAATTCATGAAGGCAAAATTCGAGAGTAGGGCAGATGAGAAACAAGAGATGGCTCAAAGAAAGGAGAGTAAGAGACTAGACATGCTGGACACACTGAAATCTTTTGATGGCCCCTTCACGATAGTGGGGAAATTGAAAAGTTCCTTGTGGATGAAAGTCTGCACAAGAATGCAAAGCTGCAGAGAATGAAGCTTGAGGTTCAGTTTGCCAGAGAAAGCACCAAGCTTCTGCCTAAAGTCAATCCTATCTTCACAATCCAGGTGACACTTCCCAGAAATGGCAAAAGTGCAATTCTCCAAGTCATAATGGATACTTAGAATTTTATGGTGGTGGTAAGTATTCATGAAAACAGGTAGCCTAACATTAGTGAATGGGTGAATTCTGGAAATAACCTAAAAATCTTACACAGTGCACCTTTAAGCAAGGGGTTTCTTTCGTGCTTTCAATTTTGCAAAATCATCCACCACATCATTGAAGTCCAACTCTCTTGTCAGCTCACTCTCAATTGCCATTAGAGATAACGCATTTAATCTTTTCTGAGTCATTCTTGTGCGCAGCTCATTTTTTACTCTTGACAAAAGAGAGAATGAGCGTTCTCCCTCACAGTTACTGACCGGTAGAGTGAGAAAAATCTGTAGCGCAATGTATGTATTAGGAAACGTAGGCTGTAGTCCAAAATGTATTATTGTTTTGAGCAGTCCTGAAGGGGTCCTCTCCTCATCAGTGTTGTTGAGCTGTATAAAAGATTTGAACTGTATAAGCTCCTGTCCAAGACTTTCATTGAGGTCAGATGGGTATGATTCAGTGAGAATCTTGGCCTTGTGAAGGACTGAAGCATTGGACTCTGTATCCAAAGAGAAAAGGACACTGAACAAATTGTTCAGATGTTTGTAGGCCTCCAGACGGTGATTAAGGCTTGAACTCAGTTGATCAATAGAGGCAATAAATGTCTCTATTTGAAACAGTTGCCTTCCCTCAAGCACAACATCTGGGGATGCTGATTCATCAGCAAACTTTTTACGTTTCCTCGTCCGTTCAGCCCTGTAAGATGGGGTGCCACCCAACATGTTTAAGGCTTTCTGCTCAAAATGATCAAATAGATCTCTTTGGGAGAGAACAAAGGTGCGCAGAGATTCCAGCAATCTAACTGCTGTACCAAGGTCCATGTCTGCTTTTTGAAGTTGCAGACTTGTGGCCTGAAATCTGGACAGAACAGTGTCCCAAAAGCCTGCCATGAAGGCCATCTCAAGTGAATCCAGCTTCCGCACTAGACTGTCAGCTTCAGTTCGTGTGTCTCGTTTCTCTGTGTCATCAGTGGAAATAACCTGTAGTGCTGCTTTTATTTTACTGTAGTTCTGCCACAGTGCTTTGGTAGATTCTGCACGGCAACTCCAACGCGTGTTGGATAAAGCTTTAAGTGTGAGATCTATGTTGGAATTGCCAAATACCCTGTCCCATCGGTGTGTGGATGCAGTTGTGAAGTTGTAAATAGACTGAATCAAGTCAAAATACTTAGAGACTTAATTTCCACATATGTCAATGCTGTTGACTCCCACCAAATTCAAAGAGTGAGCTGCACATGGAATATAGTGTATTAATGGGTTGCTTTTCTTTAAGTGAGCCTGCAACCCATTATACCTCCCTGACATGTTGCTGGCATTATCATAAGCCTGCCCCCTGCAATTTGACAGCTCTAACCCTAGATTTTCCAACACAGACATGACACAGTTAGCCAAACTTTCACCTGTATGGCTAGTAATGGGCTCAAAACCCACAAAGCGTTCAACAACACTGCCCTCTTTGCTAACAAAACGGAATATGAATGTCAATTGGTCCACATGAGATAAATCTGGGGTTGAATCCACAATGATAGAGTAGTATTTGCTTGCTTGCAGTTCATCTGCTATAGCCTGTTTGGTTTTTGCACCCATCAATTCAATGAATTCCTCACAAATGGTGGAGGACAGATATGAGGTATTACCTCGACCCATCTGCCCAAACTTTCTGATGTGATCCTTTAGAAAGGGATCAAATTCAGCCAGGACCTCCAGAATACCAAGGTAGTTCCCATTGAGAGGAGACCCTAACGATTCATTTTTACCCCTAAATGCAAGGCCCCTTTCTGCAAGGAATTTAATGACTGCAACAACTCTTTGTAACACCTGCCTCCAATAGCTGCTCTCTGCCTGAAACTGTTTGAACAGGTCTGCATCAACTGTGGCACCTTTGGCGCGGTTCAAGACTGCTTGCATGCAGGTTATGTGCTCAGCACTTCGCTCATGTTCACCAAATCTTTCTGAGTGTTTCCAATCACAATAGCCTGTCACAAAAGAATGCGTTTTTGGGGAAAACAGTTTGCATGCAAAGCAGTAAACATTACCAGTAGAGGGAGAGTACATCAGCCACTCTCTTTGTACTCGTTGTCCATTGGGCAAGTGTGAAGTAAAATGTTCATTGTTTAGGCATCGGGTTTTGCCTCCTAGCCCACTGTTCCTCACAGAAGCTGGATAATGGCTGTGACGGTTGTGAAATGATTTTGCACCTCTTTGAATAAGAACTTCCTTCATTGACTCAGTGAGGGTCTCAGCCCATTTAGCGGGATCACTAGGTAGAGTTGTCACTGTAGATGGTGTTGAAGAAAGATTCAGCTCATTTTCTATGCTGTCCAGAGGTGCAGTGACCTCACATTCATCCGAGCAACTGGCTACTGCTGAATTGGTTGAATCATAAGCATCAGAAGCATTTGGTTCAGTGTCTACACTTGTAGTGGTCTCAGGATCTTGGGAGCTACATGCTAGCTCAGGTGCATTGCTAACCTTAGCTGAATTTGCAGTAGCATTTATAGAATTGCTTTCAGCAGATGTCTTTGTACTGAAGAAGCTGGAGATATTTGGAACACTCTCAAGTAAAACTGATTCCTTTTTTTTCTTTTCTTGCTGAATTTTTTTTCTAGCTCCTCCACTTAAACGTTTATGATCCATATTTCCCTTCTTTCTTTGCACATTGGCTCTTTGCCTATCACAGCAGATAAACCAACTATGTGTGTGTGTGTGTGTGTGTGTGTGTGTGTGTGTGTGTGTGTGTGAGTTTGTTTGTGTGTTTATGATCGGTGCTGCTTCCTTCAAGTGTGTGAGGTGATTTAGAAAACTAGCAACCCAGCATCAACACTCCAAAGCAGAGAATAACAGCTTACTAGCATAGACAATTGAGAGCAGAGAATCAACTGATTCGTCTGATAGACAGCAGGAGAGCAGAGTGGTCAGTGATGATCGAATCAAGAAAATGTCTAAATGGCAAGGGAACAGACTGATTTGTACTGAGGAGAAAGAGAGAGAGAGCCAATTACAGTGAAATATATTCCAAAAGAGCCAAGTGACTAGCTGAAGGCAGGGACAAATGCCTTGGAGTGACCAAGAAGAGTGCAAAGTACCAAATGGCAAAATGTGGGAAGACCAACAGGAAGATCTGCTTTTACCACTTATCTTCACAACCAAAAAGTCGCTAAATGATGTTTTTAGTCGCTAGCCAGGTATGGCCAAAAGACGCGAAATCTAGCGGCAAAGTCGGTCAATCACACAGTGAAACAAATAATTTTAAAAAGATAGTAATCGTACAATGTCTTGTACTTTTGTCTTCTTTCTTAATATTTCTCAAAGGACACCAAAATGTCGCTATCTGCAGGCAGCTTGCTAGCTATGATGGCAGCAACAATGTACCTTAGAGTGACTGACCAACAAGAGCTCAAAGTACCTAATGGCAAAATGTGGAGAGACAGACACAATAAATTGCATTAAGATGAAGAGAACTGTTGCTATTATTAATCTTAACATCAACCAGAAAGTCGCTAAATGTCACCAGCCAGGTATGGCCAAAAGTCGCTTAATTGGCCACACACAGTAACAGAGAAACTAACAAAAAAAAGATCATAAAGATAATAGTTGTACAACTGTGTGTACTTTTGTCTTCTTTCTAAATATTTTCCCAAAGGACACCAAAATGTTGCTATCTGCAGGCGGGAGCGTGCCTATGTTCCCCGGGTCCTATGTTCCCCGGGTCCTATGTTCCCCGGTTGTTCCTGGGTCTTTGTATGCGACCGGGGAACTTAGGACCCTTTTTCTAAAAAAGGGTCCTATGTTCCCTGCATTGTATCTGGCGAAATTGCGAAATTGTGCCCTGACCAAAACCATCCCTAAACCTAACCTGTCACAGGGCGTTGTGGAGCACTTTTTTTTGGCGAAATTGTGCCCTGACCAAAACTATCCCTAAACCTAACCTGTCACAGGGCGTTGTGGAGCACTTTTTTGGCGAAATTGTGCCCTGACCAAAACCATCCCTAAACCTAACCTGTCACAGGGCGTGCGGCAGCAGATAGAGCAACTCAAACGCGAACTTCCTTCCTTCGACAACTTAAACGCGTCTCTGTCATGCGTGTCTGCGTGCGTCTTACTTAGTCGCGCATTGGAAGCAGCGGGGAACATAGAACCCTTTTCTGGAAAAAGTGTTGTACGTTCCCCGCAGCGGGGAACATAGAACCCTTTTTTTCAAAAAGGGTCCTTAGTTCCCCGGTAGAGGGGAACATAGGACCCGGGTAACATAGGGACGGGGAACATAGGGATGACCCGCTGCAGGCAGCTTGCTAGCTATGATGGCAGCAACGATGTCTGCCAGACAGGAGAGAGTGGTCAGTGACGATCGAATCGAGAAAATGACAAAATGGGTCAAAGACCAAAAAGTTATTAACTGACAGCAGTGACAAATGTCAGACTGTAAACTTTCTCGAAAGAAAAGGACAAAATGGGAAGATGCTGATAATAACAGCAAAATGGAAAATATAAGAATTTCCAAGTAATGCTCAACTCAAGTGTGTGTGTGTGTGTGTGTGCGCGCGTTAAACTTCTTGTTGAATGATTTCAAATTATCTCTGAGTCTGAACTGAGGGAAAGGAAACCAAATTTTGAGCAGTCTCTCACGAGTTCAAAATACCAAATGAGGAGATTCTAAAAGAACAGACCGGTTTATGAAAGACTTGATGGGGGAGGGGCACAGCTAAGAATACTTGAGTGAGATTCTGTGATCCAAATTCGAGATAGAGCTTTTTGATAATGATAATTTGTCAGAGTAAGGTTGTGTAATCAAAATTTGAGAATGAGCTTTGTCAATCAATCAAGAATATTTGCATTAAGTTCTGTGATCAAAATTCAGAAACAACCTTTAATAATTGATAAAGAATATGTGAGTGAGGTTGTGTGATCCATCCAATTTGAGAATTAGCTTTGATAATAATGATTGAGAGCCTCTGGCCCTCTGTGGATCATGGCCGCGGGGCCAATTTTTCCTGGCCCCTTGGGGCCTCTGTGGGTCGTGGCCGCGGGGCCAAGTTGGCCTGGCCCCTTGGGGCCTCTGACCCTCTATGGATCGGGGCCAAGTTGGCCTGACCCCTCGGGGCCTCTGGCCCTCTATGGATCATGGCCGCGGGGCCAAGTTGGCCTGACCCCTTAGGACCTCAGGCCCTCTGTGGGTCGCGGCCGCGGGGCCAAGTTGACCTGGCCCCTTGGGGCCTCTTACCCTCTATGGATCGTGGCCGCGGGGCCAAGTTGACCTGGCCCCTTGGGGCCTCTGGCCTTCTGTGGCTCGCGGCCGCGGGGCCAAGTTGGCCTGGCCCTTTGGGGCCTCTGGCCTTCTGTGGGTCGTGGCCGCGGGGCCAAGTTGGCCTGGCCCCTTGGGGCCTCTGACCGTCTATGGATCGTGGCCGCGGGGCCAAGTTGACCTGGCCCCCTGGGGCCTCTGACCCTCTATGGATCGTGGCCGCGGGGCCAAGTTAGCCTGGCCCCTTGGGGCCTCTGACCGTCTATGGATCATGGCCGCGGGGCCATGTTGGCCTGGCCCCTTGGGGCCTCTGGCCCTCTGTGGGTCGCGGCCGCGGGGCCAAGTTGACCTGGCCCCTTGGGGCCTCTTACCCTCTATGGATCATGGCCGCGGGGCCAAGTTGGCCTGGCCCCTTGGGGCTTAAGATTATTATTTTTGCAAAAGTAGTTTTGCTTGGGTCGCGGCCGCGGGGCCAAGTTGGCCTGGCCCCTTGGGGCCTCTGGCCCCCTGGGCCTGGGCCCGGTAGGCCCGGTCATTAATCCACCTATGCTGATACTGTGCTCACCGCTTTTCATGGCTAACGTCATCGCTGCAGCTGTGATCCCTGCGGGCCGTCCGTTGGCTCCGTGTTCTCCCGGTGAATACTTTAAACTTTACTGAATTTTATACTTTAAACCTTGCTGCACTTTATATTTTAAACTTTGCTGCACTTTATACTTTAAACTTTGCTGCACTACTTAAACTTAGGGATCGCTAAGCGATACTTCCGCCATCACGTGCTGTGTTTACACTCAAAACATCGCGAGATTTGCCAAGACTGGCGAGAAACGTGACGATATTTGGACACTGTTTGAAACGATCACACGTTTATTTATTTTTTAAAATCTGTATGTTTATGTATTGATTTTATGTATATGTTATCATCTATGTTTTTATTTTTAATTTTGTTTGTTGATTATCTTATAATCTTATAATTATGTATTTGATTTATTTATGATATTTGTATTTATTCTAATCATTATTACTTATTATATGTATTTATGATGATATATTTGTAGTGTTTATATTTATTGTGATATATGTATTTGCAATTAATCACATGTACAAATTCACAGAAGACGCTGTCAATATTTTAGCATGCAGAACAGAGATTGTCCGCTAGATGTCAGTGTTACCCTGTGATGATAGAGGCCATGGCTTACACTTCCTTTTCATATTTGTTCTTTTTTCTCTCTCTCACCTTTTCTTTGACCTCATCTTTGTCTGCACTCTTCATCCCTCCATTTCTCTGCTGCCTTTCACCTTTGACCCCCCCACACTTTTATTAAGGTCTGACGGTCCAGACTGGTGCACAACTGTCGTGTGTGTTTGTACCATTCAACAACTACACAACACAAAGAGCTTTTGCTCCGAGCTAATGACAGTTCACATTATAAACTTAAAAAAAAAAAAATATATATATATATACATATATATCAGTTCTTCCTTTCTAGGAATCTAACCTTTGTGTCATTCTTAAACCATTGAAGACAGCTTGAGCTTAGTGTTACACGTCTGGAGTTATGATTTTTCCAGCTTAGTACCAGTGATTAGACGTACCAAAACACACATCAACGTCTCTAACGCAACAGATAGTAGTCGGGCAAGCCTGAAAGTCGAAGATGAAGTTGCATATTTGTGTTTGCTTGATTATCATCAATCAATCAATCAATGTTTATTTATATAGCCCTAAATCACAAGTGTCTCAAAGGGCTGTACAAGCCACAACGACATCCTCGGTACAGAGCCCACATACGGGCAAGGAAAAACTCACCCCAGTGGGACGTCGGTGAATGACTATGAGAAACCTTGGAGAGGACCGCATATGTGGGTAACCCCCCCCCTCTAGGGGAGACCGAAAGCAACGGATGTCGAGTGGGTCTGACATAACATTGTGAAAGTCCAGTCCACAGTGGATCCAACACATCAGCGGGAGTCCAGTCCACAGCGGGGCCAACAGGAAACCATCCCGAGCGGAGACGGGTCAGCAGCGCAGAGATGTCCCCAACCGATGCACAGGCTAGTGGTCCACCCGGGGTCCCGGCTCTGGACAGCCAGCACTTCATCCATGGCCACCGGACCTATGCAACTCCCCCTCGCACGGGACAGGGGAGAAGAGGAGAGAAGAAAAGAAACGGCAGATCAACTGGTCTAAAAAAGGGGGGGTCTATTTAAAGGCTAGATTATACAAATGAGTTTTAAGATGGGACTTAAATGCTTCTACTGAGGTAGCATCTCTAACTGTTACCGGGAGGGCATTCCAGAGTACTGGAGCCCGAATAGAAAACGCTCTATAGCCCGCAGACTTTTTTTTGGCTCTGGGAATCACTAATAAGCCGGAGTTACACAGTTTAAAGTCAAATGAAGGTAAATACATATGTTATTATTTGAGTGTGTATTTGCTATAATATTAACTGTTAATACATTATTTTCTCCATCCATCCATCCATTTTCTACCGCTTGTCCCTTTCAGGGTCGCGGGGGGTGCTGTAGCCCAGTGGTCCCCAACCACCGGCAGTAAAAAAAATTTTTTTTTTTGTCATAAAGAAATACAATCATGTGTGCTTACGGGCTGTATCCCTGCAGACTGTATTGATTTATATTGATATATAATGTATATATTGTGTTTTTTATGTTGATTTAAAATTGTTTTCTGTTTGAATATTTTTACTTGATCAAACCTTTGCTAACATTCACACTACAGAATAATAAAAGTCAGTTTGATCTGTATCGGCCAATCCTCAAGGCTCTAATATCTGTCACGTATAGCAGTGGTCCCCAACCTTTTTGTACTTGCGGACCGGTTGATGCTTGAAAATTTGTCCAACGGACAAAGAAAATACATAAAGAAATACAATCATGTGTGCTTACAGGCTGTATCCCTGCAGACTGTATTGATTTATATTGATATATAATTTATATATTGTGTTTATTATGTTGATTTGATTAAAAAAAAAAAAAAAAAATAATTTTTTTTTAAATATTTAAAAATTTTTTTTTGTTGTGCGGCCGCGGCCCGGTACCAATCGGTCCACGGACCCGTACCAGGCCGCGGCCCGGTGGTTGGGGACCACTGACGTATAGGATGTAGGGATGTCCGATAATATCGGACTGCCGATAATATCGGACTGCCGATATTATCGGCCGATAAATACTTTAAAATGTAATATCGGAAATTATCGGTATCGGTTTCAAAAAGTACAATTTGTGACTTGCTGTGTACACGGCGGACGTAGGGAGAAGTACAGAGCGCCAATAAACCTTAAATGCACTGCCTTTGCGTGCCGGCCCAGTCACATACTATCTACGGCTTTTCACACACACAAGTGAATGCAAAGCAAAATTGGTCAACAGCCATACAGGTCACACTGAGGGTGGCCGTATAAACAACTTTGACACTGTTACAAATATGCGCCACGCTGTGAACCCACACCAAACAAGAATGACAAACACATTTCGGGAGAACATCCGCACCGTAACACAACATAAACACAACAGAACAAATACCCAGAACCCCTTGCAGCACTAACTCTTCCGGGACGCTACAATATACACCCCCCGCTACCCCCTGTCGTTGGCGCATGTTCACTGGGAGGCAAAAAGTGTGCGCACCCCCGCCTTAAAGTGTTTGAACGCTGCCAAAAGGGTTTGGAGATGTTGATGTTTTGTAAACAACGTCTTTGATCCTCCGCTTCTCACCTGCTGGCAACATTTGACAGGCGCTCATCAACAAAAGGTTAGTCATGGCGGCGCGAGGAAGAGACGACGTCGGAGAAGCGGCGTTGGTATGCCAAGCGCAAATGTTGAGCGCTCGTGCCAAAGTGTCTCCCAGAAGAGCAGATTAGCACATTTCACCAACAAAAGGAACATTAGCGCGCGCCATAAAAACAGTAAAAACATCAAGCGCATGAAAAACGAGGCCACTCTTTAGAGGAAAGCTTTTCATCCTTTATCTACGGTTGAAGCCCAATTTGTATCTTGTGTGTGTCTCTTTGTTTGTGTGTGTGTGTGTGTGTTTGTGTGTGTGTGTGTGTGTGTGTGTGTGTGTGTGTGTGTGTGGTCTCTGCCAGGCACTTTAAAGGTGCTCAGCACATCCTGATGTGCTTATTCATGTTTATTGTTCATGTGTAATTAACATGTAATTAGCATGTTCAGTCTGTGTGTGTGTGTGTTTTGATTGATTGATTGATTGAGAAGTTTATTGACATCTTAAAGAACTGAATCCATGTAATGCTTTAAAAAGGCAAATGGATGGCACAAAAAAGCCAAAAGGCTTGTTTCCATTGTGGTCCATTAAATATTCAGCATATTTGACACATTCAATAATAAAAGACATATAACCTGTAACATGTACCGTATTTTTCGGAGTATAAGTCGCAGCGGCCGAAAATGCATAATAAAGAAGGAAAAAAACATATATAAGTCGCACTGGAGTATAAGTCGCATTTTTTGGGGAAACCTATTTGATAAAAGCCAACACCAAGAATAGACATTTGAAAGGCAATTTAAAATAAATAAAGAATAGTGAACAACAGGCTGAATAAGTGTACGTTATATGACTCATAAATCACCAACTGAGAACGTGCCTGGTATGTTAACGTAACATATTATGGTAAGAGTCATTCAAATAACTATAACATATACAAACCCCGTTTCCATATGAGTTGGGAAATTGTGTTAGATGTAAATATAAACGGAATACAATGATTTGCAAATCCTTTTCAACCCATATTCAGTTGAATGCACTACAAAGACAAGATATTTGATGTTCAAACTCATAAACTTTTTTTTTTTTTGCAAATAATAATTAACTTAGAATTTCATGGCTGCAACACGTGCCACAGTAGTTGGGAAAGGGCATGTTCACCACTGTGTTACATGGCCTTTCCTTTTAACAACACTCAGTAAAGGTTTGGGAACTGAGGAGACACATTTTTGAAGCTTCTCAGGTGGAATTATTTCCCATTCTTGCTTGATGTACAGCTTAAGTTGTTCAACAGTCCGGGGGTCTCCGTTGTGGTATTTTAGGCTTCATAATGCGCCACACATTTCCAATGGGAGACAGGTCTGGACTACAGGCAGGCCAGTCTAGTACTCGCACTCTTTTACTATGAAGCCACGTTGATGTAACACGTGGCTTGGCATTGTCTTGCTGAAATAAGAAGGGGCGTCCATGGTAATGTTGCTTGGATGGCAACATATGTTGCTCCAAAACCTGTATGTACCTTTCAGCATTAATGGCGCCTTCACAGATGTGTAAGTTACCCATGTCTTGGGCACTAATACACCCCCATACCATCACACATGCTGGCTTTTACACTTTGTGTCTATAACAATCCGGATGGTTCTTTTCCTCTTTGGTCCGGAGGACACGACGTCCACAGTTTCCAAAAACAAATTGAAATGTGGACTCGTCCGACCACAGAACACTTTTCCACTTTGTATCAGTCCATCTTAGATGAGCTCAGGCCCAGCGAAGCCGACGGCGTTTCTGGGTGTTGTTGATAAACGGTTTTCGCCTTGCATAGGAGAGTTTTAACTTGCACTTACAGATGTAGCGACCAACTGCAGTTACTGACAGTGGGTTTCTGAGGTGTTCCTGAGCCCATGTGGTGATATCCTTTACACACTGATGTCGATTGTTGATGCAGTACAGCCTGAGGGATGGAAGGTCACGGGCTTAGCTGCTTACGTGCAGTGATTTCTCCAGATTCTCTGAACCCTTTGATGATATTACGGAGCGTAGATGGTGAAATCCCTAAATTCCTTGCAATAGCTGGTTGAGAAAGGTTTTTCTTAAACTGTTCAACAATTTGCTCACGCATTTGTTGACAAAGTGGTGACCCTCGCCCCATCCTTGTTTGTGAATGACTGAGCATTTCATGGAATCTACTTTTATACCCAATCATGGCACCCACCTGTTCCCAATTTTCCTGTTCACCTGTGGGATGTTCCAAATAAGTGTTTGATGAGCATTCCTCAACTTTATCAGTATTTATTGCCACCTTTCCCAACTTCTTTGTCACGTGTTGCTGGCATCAAATTCTAAAGTTAATGATTATTTGCAAAAAAAAAAAAGTTTATCAGTTTGAACATCAAATATGTTGTCTTTGTAGCATATTCAACTGATTGGTGTGGGCTGGTCTCCTAAAGCTTTAGTAAAACTTGATAATATTCCTATTCTGTCTTGATGGTCATTCTTACTCTGCATATATGTCATCTGAAAGAACTTGGGATTGACCAGTGACTTTAATTCCCTGGGAGGGAAGGCTGGTCCGACGCAACAATATCTTCGTTCTTATCTTTTTTACTATTTACATTACTAAATTATTGTGTATGCACCTTAGGGGTTCTGCTCCAATTTCGTTGTTCTTTGAACCTGTTCACTGTAATAATGACAATAAAACTCTATTCTAAGGTAAGACTTCATCCAGTTTGTGGCTGCGCTGTCAAAACCGATTGCCCTCAACTTGTTTAACAGTATTGAGTGGTTAACTGTGTCCAATGCGTTGAAGGTCCAGCATAACCATTCCACAGTACTTGCCCATGTCTATCTCTCGCCTGATGTCAGGCCTGGCCCTAACCAATCTGGCGCACTTGGCAAGATTTTAGGAGGCGCACCCCCACATCGGCAGTGAAGTATTACAGTGTAATAATAAAAACATATGATTCCAGGAATAAAATGAAATGATATAATATAGATGAAAAACCAAGGAGATATATGTATGATGTTAACTGATATGCAAATTAGATTAGATTCAATTTATTGTCATCATTACAGTGAAATGCTGAATAGCAGAATGCAAAGTAACAGTATAATATATTATATAAGAATGTTATGTTATGATTATCTTTAACCGAATCACAGCAGTGCTCAAATTAAAAAACAGCATTCCCTCTCATGTGATATTGCTTACTTAACATTAATGATGTGCACTTTAACAACTAGGCTTACAACTATACCTAATATATAAAGGGGTGGAAAAGTGACTATTACCTGCAGGGCAAACATTAGCTAACCAGAAGGCAATAACAAAGTAAACAAAAAACACCTGCTTAAAAGATCTAATACAAATGTCCCTGAGGAATGGAAGGTGGGAGTACTGTAATTACCTAACGTTGCATTATTATTTTCCATAACAATTTAGCCCCCTCCACAATATTAACCCGACGTTAAAACAGAACTAGCTATTTATTGATTAGCAATTGCCGAATCATGTAACATTAGCTTAATGCTAAAAAGCCAGGTTACTATCACATTCTGTAGCAGACAAATAATTTCACGTAGACTAACGTTACCTACCTGCTACCTCTATCTTTTTCTCGTTTCTCCTCCTCTTCTTTTCTATTTTTTCTTCCCTGGGCACCTGACAGTTTT